>NC_059503.1:46542169-46842410 GCF_914767665.1 Harmonia axyridis
TTGAAGTTTGTATTTAGGTGTTAACTATCAGCGTATATGTAGTTTTATATACATCATAATGTATTATTGGTTGCCTATTAATAGGCAGTGAATAATCCGTTTATACTATCAGCCGTGTGTATATGCTTACAGAATAAAGTGGGAAAAAACTCGTTTGTTTACAAACGAAGTCGGGGTAGAAAAAGTCTCTCAAATTTTTGATAAGTAACTCAAAGTGAGTACCACTTACGTATACTATTATAGCACACTCGTTGATAACCACTTATTTCGTAATTAGGTACATTCAATTGGTAGCCACCAAAGAACGATGCAAACACCGTGGGTGTAGACTCGCGAATCAGGAGAAATTTGAATTCGAAATTTTTGGGAAAAACCGTAAAAATTCAATCTCTCTACAAAAATCGTTATATCTCCTAAACTATTCGTCGCAAACCCCTCAAATAAAAACTTTCGTGATGTACGTGACCAGATCAATAGAAAAAGAGGTTAATTATAACCTAGAAGGAACTTTTAATTTTTTACAATTTTTTAAGGTCCGGAGTAAGGAAAATTCGAGAAAATTCGAGAAAATTCTTCGACTCAAATATTGTCATACGTGAGTGGAATTCGAATAATCATGAACTGCCAATACCCACTCTGCTCACCGATTTTCCGTAGTCCCCATAGTTTAGGAGAAATTTGAAGTCGAAATTTTTGGAAATAACCGTAAAAATTCAATCTCTATAAAAATCGTTATATCTCCTAAACTATTCGTCGCAGACCCCTCATATAAAAACTTTCGTGGTCTACGTGAACAGATCGATAGAAAAAGAGGTATAATATCACCAAGAAGGAACTCTTAATTTTTTACAATTTTTTAAGGTCCGGGGTAAGAAAAATTCGAGAAAATTCAATCTCTCTATAAAAATCGTTATTTCTCCTAAACTATTCGTCGCAGACCCCTCATATAAAAACTTTCGTGGTCTACGTGAACAGATCAATAGAAAAAGAGGTATTTTATCACCAAGAAGGAACTTTTAATTTTTTACAATTTTTTAAGGTCCGGGGTAAGGAAAATTCGAGTAAATTCAATCTCTCTACAAAAATCGTTATATCTCCTAAACTATTCGTCGCAGACCCCTCAAATAAAAACTTTCGTGATCTACGTGAACAGATCAATAGAAAAAGAGGTATTTTATTACCAAGAAAGATCTTTTGATTTTTTACAATTTTTCAAGGTCCGGGGTAAGGAAAATTCGAGAAAATTCAATCTCTCTACAAAAATCGTTATATCTCCTAAACTATTCGTCGCAGACCCCTCATATAAAAACTTTCGTGGTCTACGTGAACAGATCAATAGAAAAAGAGGTATATTATCACCAAGAAGGAACTTTTAATTTTTTACAATTTTTCAAGGTCCGGGGTAAGGAAAATTCGAGAAAATTCAATCTCTCTATAAAAATCGTTATATCTCCTAAACTATTCGTCGCAGACCCCTCATATAAAAACTTTCGTGGTCTACGTGAACAGATCAATAGAAAAAGAGGTATATTATCACCAAGAAGGAACTTTTAATTTTTTACAATTTTTCAAGGTCCGGGGTAAGGAAAATTCGAGAAAATTCAATCTCTCTACAAAAATCGTTATATCTCCTAAACTATTCGTCGCAGACCCCTCAAATAAAAACTTTCGTGATCTTCGTGAACAGATCAATAGAAAAAGAGGTATTTTATTACCAAGAAAAATCTTTTGATTTTTCACAATTTTTCAAGGTCCGGGGTAAGGAAAATTCGAGAAAATTCAATCTCTCTATAAAAATCGTTATATCTCCTGAACTATTCGTCGCAGACTCCTCAAATAAAAACTTTCGTGAACTACATGACCAGATCAATAGAAAAAGAGGTATATTATTACCAAGAAGGAAATTTTAATTTTTTACAATTTTTTAAGGTCCTGGCTAAGGAAAATTCGAGAAAATTCGAGAAAATTTCTCGACTCAAATATTGTCAGGCGAGAGTGGGATTCGAATAACCATGAACTGCCAATACCAACTCTGCTTACCGATTTTCCGTAGTCCCCATAGTTAAGGAGAAATTTGAATTCGAAATTTTTGGAAAAAACCGTAAAAATTCAATCTCTCTACAAAAATCGTTATACCTCCTAAACTATTCGTCGCAAACCCCTCAAATAAAAACTTTCGTGATCTACGTGACCAGATCAATAGAAAAAGAGGTATATTATTACCAAGAAGGAACTTTTAATTTTTTACAATTTTTTAAGGTCCGGGGTAAGGAAAATTCGAGAAAATTCTTCGACTCAAATATTGTCATTCGTGAGTGGAATTCGAATAATCATGAACTGCCAATACCAACTCTGCTCACCGATTTTCCGTAGTCCCCATAGTTTAGGAGAAATTTGAAGTCGAAATTTTTGGAAAAAACCGTAAAAATTCAATCTCTATAAAAATCGTTATATCTCCTAAACTATTCGTCGCAGACCCCTCATATAAAAACTTTCGTGGTCTACGTGAACAGATCGATAGAAAAAGAGGTATAATATCACCAAGAAGGAACTCTTAATTTTTTACAATTTTTTAAGGTCCGGGGTAAGGAAAATTCGAGAAAATTCAATCTCTCTATAAAAATCGTTATATCTCCTAAACTATTCGTCGCAGACCCCTCATATAAAAACTTTCGTGGTCTACGTGAACAGATCAATAGAAAAAGAGGTATATTATCACCAAGAAGGAACTTTTAATTTTTTACAATTTTTTAAGGTCCGGGGTAAGGAAAATTCGAGAAAATTCAATCTCTCTACAAAAATCGTTATATCTCCTAAACTATTCGTCGCAGACCCCTCAAATAAAAACTTTCGTGATCTACGTGAACAGATCAATAGAAAAAGAGGTATTTTATTACCAAGAAAGATCTTTTGATTTTTTACAATTTTTCAAGGTCCGGGGTAAGGAAAATTCGAGAAAATTCAATCTCTCTATAAAAATCGTTATATCTCCTAAACTATTCGTCGCAGACTGCTCAAATAAAAACTTTCGTGATCTACATGACCAGATCAATAGAAAAAGAGGTATATTATTACCAAGAAGGAACTTTCAATTTTTTACAATTTTTTAAGGTCCGGGGTAAGAAAAATTCGAGAAAATTTTTCGACTCAAATATTGTCAGGCGAGAGTGGGATTCGAATAACCATGAACTGCCAATACCAACTCTGCTCACCGATTTTCCGTAGTCCCCATGGTTTAGGAGAAATTTGAATTCGAAATTTTTGGGAAAAACCGTAAAAATTCAATCTCTCTACAAAAATCGTTATATCTCCTAAACTATTCGTCGCAAACCCCTCAAATAAAAACTTTCGTGATGTACGTGACCAGATCAATAGAAAAAGAGGTTAATTATTACCTAGAAGGAACTTTTAATTTTTTACAATTTTTTAAGGTCCGGAGTAAGGAAAATTCGAGAAAATTCGAGAAAATTCTTCGACTCAAATATTGTCATTCGTGAGTGGAATTCGAATAATCATGAACTGCCAATACCAACTCTGCTCACCGATTTTCCGTAGTCCCCATAGGTTAGGAGAAATTTGAAGTCGAAATTTTTGGAAAAAACCGTAAAAATTCAATCTCTCTATAAAAATCGTTATATCTCCTAAACTATTCGTCGCAGACCCCTCATATAAAAACTTTCGTGATCTACGTGAACAGATCAATAGAAAAAGAGGTATATTATCACCAAGGAGGAACTTTTAATTTTTTACAATTTTTCAAGGTCCGGGGTAAGGAAAATTCGAGAAAATTCAATCTCTCTACAAAAATCGTTATATCTCCTAAACTATTCGTCGCAGACCCCTCAAATAAAAACTTTCGTGATCTTCGTGAACAGATCAATAGAAAAAGAGGTATTTTATTACCAAGAAAAATCTTTTAATTTTTCACAATTTTTCAAGGTCCGGGGTAAGGAAAATTCGAGAAAATTCAATCTCTCTATAAAAATCGTTATATCTCCTAAACTATTCGTCGCAGACTCCTCAAATAAAAACTTTCGTGAACTACATGACCAGATCAATAGAAAAAGAGGTATATTATTACCAAGAAGGAAATTTTAATTTTTTACAATTTTTTAAGGTCCGGGGTAAGGAAAATTCGAGAAAATTCGAGAAAATTTCTCGACTCAAATATTGTCAGGCGAGAGTGGGATTCGAATAACCATGAACTGCCAATACCAACTCTGCTTACCGATTTTCCGTAGTCCCCATAGTTAAGGAGAAATTTGAATTCGAAATTTTTGGAAAAAACCGTAAAAATTCAATCTCTCTACAAAAATCGTTATATCTCCTAAACTATTCGTCGCAAACCCCTCAAATAAAAACTTTCGTGATCTACGTGACCAGATCAATAGAAAAAGAGGTATATTATTACCAAGAAGGAACTTTTAATTTTTTACAATTTTTTAAGGTCCGGGGTAAGGAAAATTCGAGAAAATTCTTCGACTCAAATATTGTCATTCGTGAGTGGAATTCGAATAATCATGAACTGCCAATACCAACTCTGCTCACCGATTTTCCGTAGTCCCCATAGTTTAGGAGAAATTTGAAGTCGAAATTTTTGGAAAAAACCGTAAAAATTCAATCTCTATAAAAATCGTTATATCTCCTAAACTATTCGTCGCAGACCCCTCATATAAAAACTTTCGTGGTCTACGTGAACAGATCGATAGAAAAAGAGGTATAATATCACCAAGAAGGAACTTTTAATTTTTTACAATTTTTTAAGGTCCGGGGTAAGGAAAATTCGAGAAAATTCAATCTCTCTATAAAAATCGTTATATCTCCTAAACTATTCGTCGCAGACCCCTCATATAAAAACTTTCGTGGTCTACGTGAACAGATCAATAGAAAAAGAGGTATATTATCACCAAGAAGGAACTTTTAATTTTTTACAATTTTTTAAGGTCCGGGGTAAGGAAAATTCGAGAAAATTCAATCTCTCTACAAAAATCGTTATATCTCCTAAACTATTCGTCGCAGACCCCGCAAATAAAAACTTTCGTGATCTACGTGAACAGATCAATAGAAAAAGAGGTATTTTATTACCAAGAAAGATCTTTTGATTTTTTACAATTTTTCAAGGTCCGGGGTAAGGAAAATTCGAGAAAATTCAATCTCTCTATAAAAATCGTTATATCTCCTAAACTATTCGTCGCAGACTGCTCAAATAAAAACTTTCGTGATCTACATGACCAGATCAATAGAAAAAGAGGTATATTATTACCAAGAAGGAACTTTCAATTTTTTACAATTTTTTAAGGTCCGGGGTAAGAAAAATTCGAGAAAATTTTTCGACTCAAATATTGTCAGGCGAGAGTGGGATTCGAATAACCATGAACTGCCAATACCAACTCTGCTCACCGATTTTCCGTAGTCCCCATAGTTTAGGAGAAATTTGAAGTCGAAATTTTTGGAAAAAACCGTAAAAATTCAATCTCTCTATAAAAATCGTTATATCTCCTAAACTATTCGTCGCAGAGCCCTCATATAAAAACTTTCGTGATCTACGTGAACACATCAATAGAAAAAGAGGTATATTATCACCAAGAAGGAACTTTTAATTTTTTACAATTTTTTAAGGTCCGGGGTAAGGAAAATTCGAGAAAATTCAATCTCTCTACAAAAATCGTTATATCTCCTAAACTTTTCGTCGCAGACCCCTCAAATAAAAACTTTCGTGATCTTCGTGAACTACGTGAACAGATCAATAGAAAAAGAGGTATATTATCACCAAGAAGGAACTTTTAATTTTTTACAATTTTTTAAGGTCCGGGGTAAGGAAAATTCGAGAAAATTCAATCTCTCTACAAAAATCGTTATATCTCCTAAACTTTTCGTCGCAGACCCCTCAGATAAAAACTTTCGTGATCTACGTGAACAGATCAATAGAAAAAGAGGTATATTATCACCAAGAAGGAACTTTTAATTTTTTACAATTTTTCAAGGTCCGTGGTAAGGAAAATTCGAGAAAATTCAATCTCTCTATAAAAATCGTTATATCTCCTAAACTATTCGTCGCAGACTCCTCAAATAAAAACTTTCGTGATCTTCATGACCAGATCAATAGAAAAAGAGGTATATTATTACCAAGAGGAAACTTTTAATTTTTTATTTAATTTTTTACAATTTTTTAAGGTCCGGGGTAAGGAAAATTCGAGAAAATTCGAGAAAATTTTTCGACTCAAATATTGTCATTCCTGAGTGGAATTCGAATAATCATGAACTGCCAATACCAACTCTGCTCACCGATTTTCCGTAGTCCCCATAGTTTAGGAGAAATTTGAAGTCGAAATTTTTGGAAAAAACCGTAAAAATTCAATCTCTCTATAAAAATCGTTATATCTCCTAAACTATTCGTCGCAGACCCCTCATATAAAAACTTTCGTGGTCTACGTGAACAGATCGATAGAAAAAGAGGTATAATATCACCAAGAAGAAACTTTTAATTTTTTACAATTTTTCAAGGTCCGGGGTAAGGAAAATTCGAGAAAATTCAATCTCTCTACAAAAATCGTTATATCTCCCAAACTTTTCGTCGCAGACCCCTCAAATAAAAACTTTCGTGATCTTCGTGAACAGATCAATAGAAAAAGAGGTATTTTATTACCAAGAAAGATCTTTTAATTTTTTACAATTTTTCAAGGTCCGGGGTAAGGAAAATTCGAGAAAATTCAATCTCTCTATAAAAATCGTTATATCTCCTAAACTATTCGTCGCAGACTCCTCAAATAAAAACTTTCGTGATCTACATGACCAGATCAATAGAAAAAGAGGTATATTATTACCAAGAAGGAACTTTTAATTTTTTACAATTTTTTAAGGTCCGGGGTGAGGAAAATTCGAGAAAATTCGAGAAAATTTTTCGACTCAAATATTGTCAGGCGAGAGTGCGATTCGAATAACCATGAACTGCCAATACCAACTCTGCTTACCGATTTTCCGTTGTCCCCATAGTTTAGGAGAAATTTGAATTCGAAATTTTTGGAAAAAACCGTAAAAATTCAATCTCTCTACAAAAATCGTTATATCTCCTAAACTATTCGTCGCAAACCCCTCAAATAAAAACTTTCGTGATCTACGTGACCAGATCGATAGAAAAAGAGGTATATTATTACCAAGAAGGAACTTTTAATTTTTTACAATTTTTCAAGGTCCGGGGTAAGAAGAATTCGAGAAAATTCTTCGACTCAAATATTGTCATTCGTGAGTGGAATTCGAATAATCATGAACTGCCAATACCAACTCTGCTCACCGATTTTCCGTAGTCCCCATAGTTTAGGAGAAATTTGAAGTCGAAATTTTTTGAAAAAACCGTAAAAATTCAATCTCTCTATAAAAATCGTTATATCTCCTAAACTATTCGTCGCAGACCCCTCATATAAAAACTTTCGTGATCTACGTGAACAGATCAATAGAAAAAGAGGTATATTATCACCAAGAAAGAACTTTTAATTTTTCACAATTTTTCAAGGTCCGGGGTAAGGAAAATTCGAGAAAATTCAATCTCTCTACAAAAATCGTTATATCTCCTAAACTATTCGTCGCAGACCCCTCAAATAAAAACTTTCGTGATCTTCGTGAAAAGATCAATAGAAAAAAAGGTATATTATTACCAAGAAGGAACTTTTAATTTTTTAAGGTCCGGGGTAATGTAAATTCGAGAAAATTCGAGAAAATTTTTCGACTCAAATATTGTCAGGCGAGAGTGGGATTCGAATAACCATGAACTGCCAATACCAACTCTGCTTACCGATTTTCCGTAGTCCCCATAGTTTAGGAGAAATTTGAATTCGAAATTTTTGGAAAAAACCGTGAAAATTCAATCTCTCTACAAAAATCGTTATATCTCCTAAACTATTCGTCGCAAACCCCTCAAATAAAAACTTTCGTGATCTACGTGACCAGATCAATAGAAAAAGAGGTATATTATTACCAAGAAAGAACTTTTAATTTTTACAATTTTTTAAGGTCCGGGGTAAGGAAAATTCGAGAAAATTCAATCTCTCTACAAAAATCGTTATATCTCCTAAACTATTCGTCGCAGACCCCTCAAATAAAAACTTTCGTGATCTTCGTGAACAGATCAATAGAAAAAGAGGTATTTTATTATCAAGAAAGATTTTTTAATTTTTTTCAATTTTTCAAGGTCCGGAGTAAGGAAAATTCGAGAAAATTCAATCTCTCTATAAAAATCGTTATATCTCCTAAACTATTCGTCGCAGACTCCTCAAATAAAAACTTTCGTGATCTACATGACCAGATCAATAGAAAAAGAGGTATATTATTACCAAGAAGGAACTTTTAATTTTTTACAATTTTTCAAGGTCCGGGGTAAGGAAAATTCGAGAAAATTTTTCGACTCAAATATTGTCAGGCGAGAGTGGGATTCGAATAACCATGAACTGCCAATACCAACTCTGATTACCGATTTTCCGTAGTCCCCATGGTTTAGGAGAAATTTGAATTCGAAATTTTTGGGAAAAACCGTAAAAATTCAATCTCTCTACAAAAATCGTTATATCTCCTAAACTATTCGTCGCAAACCCCTCAAATAAAAACTTTCGTGATGTACGTGACCAGATCAATAGAAAAAGAGGTTAATTATTACCTAGAAGGAACTTTTAATTTTTTACAATTTTTTAAGGTCCGGAGTAAGGAAAATTCGAGAAAATTCGAGAAAATTCTTCGACTCAAATATTGTCATTCGTGAGTGGAATTCGAATAATCATGAACTGCCAATACCAACTCTGCTCACCGATTTTCCGTAGTCCCCATAGGTTAGGAGAAATTTGAAGTCGAAATTTTTGGAAAAAACCGTAAAAATTCAATCTCTCTATAAAAATCGTTATATCTCCTAAACTATTCGTCGCAGACCCCTCATATAAAAACTTTCGTGATCTACGTGAACAGATCAATAGAAAAAGAGGTATATTATCACCAAGAAGGAACTTTTAATTTTTTACAATTTTTCAAGGTCCGGGGTAAGGAAAATTCGAGAAAATTCTTCGACTCAAATATTGTATATGGTATTTTATTACCAAGAAAAATCTTTTGATTTTTCACAATTTTTCAAGGTCCGGGGTAAGGAAAATTCGAGAAAATTCAATCTCTCTATAAAAATCGTTATATCTCCTAAACTATTCGTCGCAGACTCCTCAAATAAAAACTTTCGTGAACTACATGACCAGATCAATAGAAAAAGAGGTATATTATTACCAAGAAGGAAATTTTAATTTTTTACAATTTTTTAAGGTCCGGGGTAAGGAAAATTCGAGAAAATTCGAGAAAATTTCTCGACTCAAATATTGTCAGGCGAGAGTGGGATTCGAATAACCATGAACTTCAAATACCAACTCTGCTTACCGATTTTCCGTAGTCCCCATAGTTAAGGAGAAATTTGAATTCGAAATTTTTGGAAAAAACCGTAAAAATTCAATCTCTCTACAAAAATCGTTATATCTCCTAAACTATTCGTCGCAAACCCCTCAAATAAAAACTTTCGTGATCTACGTGACCAGATCAATAGAAAAAGAGGTATATTATTACCAAGAAGGAACTTTTAATTTTTTACAATTTTTTAAGGTCCGGGGTAAGGAAAATTCGAGAAAATTCTTCGACTCAAATATTGTCATTCGTGAGTGGAATTCGAATAATCATGAACTGCCAATACCAACTCTGCTCACCGATTTTCCGTAGTCCCCATAGTTTAGGAGAAATTTGAAGTCGAAATTTTTGGAAAAAACCGTAAAAATTCAATCTCTATAAAAATCGTTATATCTCCTAAACTATTCGTCGCAGACCCCTCATATAAAAACTTTCGTGGTCTACGTGAACAGATCGATAGAAAAAGAGGTATAATATCACCAAGAAGGAACTCTTAATTATTTACAATTTTTTAAGGTCCGGGGTAAGGAAAATTCGAGAAAATTCAATCTCTCTATAAAAATCGTTATATCTCCTAAACTATTCGTCGCAGACCCCTCATATAAAAACTTTCGTGGTCTACGTGAACAGATCAATAGAAAAAGAGGTATATTATCACCAAGAAGGAACTTTTAATTTTTTACAATTTTTTAAGGTCCGGGGTAAGGAAAATTCGAGAAAATTCAATCTCTCTACAAAAATCGTTATATCTCCTAAACTATTCGTCGCAGACCCCTCAAATAAAAACTTTCGTGATCTACGTGAACAGATCAATAGAAAAAGAGGTATTTTATTACCAAGAAAGATCTTTTGATTTTTTACAATTTTTCAAGGTCCGGGGTAAGGAAAATTCGAGAAAATTCAATCTCTCTATAAAAATCGTTATATCTCCTAAACTATTCGTCGCAGACTGCTCAAATAAAAACTTTCGTGATCTACATGACCAGATCAATAGAAAAAGAGGTATATTATTACCAAGAAGGAACTTTCAATTTTTTACAATTTTTTAAGGTCCGGGGTAAGAAAAATTCGAGAAAATTTTTCGACTCAAATATTGTCAGGCGAGAGTGGGATTCGAATAACCATGAACTGCCAATACCAACTCTGCTCACCGATTTTCCGTAGTCCCCATGGTTTAGGAGAAATTTGAATTCGAAATTTTTGGGAAAAACCGTAAAAATTCAATCTCTCTACAAAAATCGTTATATCTCCTAAACTATTCGTCGCAAACCCCTCAAATAAAAACTTTCGTGATGTACGTGACCAGATCAATAGAAAAAGAGGTTAATTATTACCTAGAAGGAACTTTTAATTTTTTACAATTTTTTAAGGTCCGGAGTGAGGAAAATTCGAGAAAATTCGAGAAAATTCTTCGACTCAAATATTGTCATTCGTGAGTGGAATTCGAATAATCATGAACTGCCAATACCAACTCTGCTCACCGATTTTCCGTAGTCCCCATAGGTTAGGAGAAATTTGAAGTCGAAATTTTTGGAAAAGACCGTAAAAATTCAATCTCTCTATAAAAATCGTTATATCTCCTAAACTATTCGTCGCAGACCCCTCATATAAAAACTTTCGTGATCTACGTGAACAGATCAATAGAAAAAGAGGTATATTATCACCAAGGAGGAACTTTTAATTTTTTACAATTTTTCAAGGTCCGGGGTAAGGAAAATTCGAGAAAATTCAATCTCTCTACAAAAATCGTTATATCTCCTAAACTATTCGTCGCAGACCCCTCAAATAAAAACTTTCGTGATCTTCGTGAACAGATCAATAGAAAAAGAGGTATTTTATTACCAAGAAAAATCTTTTAATTTTTCACAATTTTTCAAGGTCCGGGGTAAGGAAAATTCGAGAAAATTCAATCTCTCTATAAAAATCGTTATATCTCCTAAACTATTCGTCGCAGACTCCTCAAATAAAAACTTTCGTGAACTACATGACCAGATCAATAGAAAAAGGGGTATATTATTACCAAGAAGGAAATTTTAATTTTTTACAATTTTTTAAGGTCCGGGGTAAGGAAAATTCGAGAAAATTCGAGAAAATTTCTCGACTCAAATATTGTCAGGCGAGAGTGGGATTCGAATAACCATGAACTGCCAATACCAACTCTGCTTACCGATTTTCCGTAGTCCCCATAGTTAAGGAGAAATTTGAATTCGAAATTTTTGGAAAAAACCGTAAAAATTCAATCTCTCTACAAAAATCGTTATATCTCCTAAACTATTCGTCGCAGACCCCTCATATAAAAACTTTCGTGGTCTACGTGAACAGATCGATAGAAAAAGAGGTATAATATCACCAAGAAGGAACTTTTAATTTTTTACAATTTTTTAAGGTCCGGGGTAAGGAAAATTCGAGAAAATTCAATCTCCCTATAAAAATCGTTATATCTCCTAAACTATTCGTCGCAGACCCCTCATATAAAAAGTTTCGTGGTCTACGTGAACAGATCAATAGAAAAAGAGGTATATTATCACCAAGAAGGAACTTTTAATTTTTTACAATTTTTTAAGGTCCGGGGTAAGGAAAATTCGAGAAAATTCAATCTCTCTACAAAAATCGTTATATCTCCTAAACTATTCGTCGCAGACCCCGCAAATAAAAACTTTCGTGATCTTCGTGACCAGATCAATAGAAAAAGAGGTATATTATTACCAAGAAGGAACTTTTAATTTTTTACAATTTTTTAAGGTCCGGGGTAAGGAAAATTCGAGAAAATTCGAGAAAATTTTTCGACTCAAATATTGTCAGGCGAGAGTGCGATTCGAATAACCATGAACTGCCAATACCAACTCTGCTTACCGATTTTCCGTTGTCCCCATAGTTTAGGAGAAATTTGAATTCGAAATTTTTGGAAAAAACCGTAAAAATTCAATCTCTCTACAAAAATCGTTATATCTCCTAAACTATTCGTCGCAAACCCCTCAAATAAAAACTTTCGTGATCTACGTGACCAGATCAATAGAAAAAGAGGTATATTATTACCAAGAAGGAACTTTTAATTTTTTTGCAATTTTTCAAGGTCCGGGGTAAAAAGAATTCGAGAAAATTCTTCGACTCAAATATTGTCATTCGTGAGTGGAATTCGAATAATCATGAACTGCCAATACCAACTCTGCTCACCGATTTTCCGTAGTCCCCATAGTTTAGGAGAAATTTGAAGTCGAAATTTTTTGAAAAAACCGTAAAAATTCAATCTCTCTATAAAAATCGTTATATCTCCTAAACTATTCGTCGCAGACCCCTCATATAAAAACTTTCGTGATCTACGTGAACAGATCAATAGAAAAAGAGGTATTTTATTACCAAGAAAGATCTTTTGATTTTTTACAATTTTTCAAGGTCCGGGGTAAAGAAAATTCGAGAAAATTCAATCTCTCTATAAAAATCGTTATATCTCCTAAACTATTCGTCGCAGACTGCTCAAATAAAAACTTTCGTGATCTACATGACCAGATCAATAGAAAAAGAGGTATATTATTACCAAGAGGGAACTTTTAATTTTTTACAATTTTTTAAGGTCCGGGGTAAGGAAAATTCGAGAAAATTCGAGAAAATTTTTCGACTCAAATATTGTCATTCGTGAGTGGAATTCGAATAATCATGAACTGCCAATACCAACTCTGCTCACCGATTTTCCGTAGTCCCCATAGTTTAGGAGAAATTTGAAGTCGAAATTTTTGGAAAAAACCGTAAAAATTCAATCTCTATAAAAATCGTTATATCTCCTAAACTATTCGTCGCAGACCCCTCATATAAAAACTTTCGTGGTCTACGTGAACAGATCGATAGAAAAAGAGGTATAATATCACCAAGAAGGAACTTTTAATTTTTTACAATTTTTTAAGGTCCGGGGTAAGGAAAATTCGAGAAAATTCAATCTCCCTATAAAAATCGTTATATCTCCTAAACTATTCGTCGCAGACCCCTCATATAAAAACTTTCGTGGTCTACGTGAACAGATCAATAGAAAAAGAGGTATATTATCACCAAGAAGGAACTTTTAATTTTTTACAATTTTTTAAGGTCCGGGGTAAGGAAAATTCGAGAAAATTCAATCTCTCTACAAAAATCATTATATCTCCTAAACTATTCGTCGCAGACCCCGCAAATAAAAACTTTCGTGATCTTCGTGAACAGATCAATAGAAAAAGAGGTATTTTATTACCAAGAAAGATCTTTTAATTTTTTACAATTTTTCAAGGTCCGGGGTAAGGAAAATTCGAGAAAATTCAATCTCTCTATAAAAATCGTTATATCTCCTAAACTATTCGTCGCAGACTCCTCAAATAAAAACTTTCGTGATCTACATGACCAGATCAATAGAAAAAGAGGTATATTATTACCAAGAAGGAACTTTTAATTTTTTACAATTTTTTAAGGTCCGGGGTAAGGAAAATTCGAGAAAATTCGAGAAAATTTTTCGACTCAAATATTGTCAGGCGAGAGTGCGATTCGAATAACCATGAACTGCCAATACCAACTCTGCTTACCGATTTTCCGTTGTCCCCATAGTTTAGGAGAAATTTGAATTCGAAATTTTTGGAAAAAACCGTAAAAATTCAATCTCTCTACAAAAATCGTTATATCTCCTAAACTATTCGTCGCAAACCCCTCAAATAAAAACTTTCGTGATCTACGTGACCAGATCAATAGAAAAAGAGGTATATTATTACCAAGAAGGAACTTTTAATTTTTTTACAATTTTTCAAGGTCCGGGGTAAAAAGAATTCGAGAAAATTCTTCGACTCAAATATTGTCATTCGTGAGTGGAATTCGAATAATCATGAACTGCCAATACCAACTCTGCTCACCGATTTTCCGTAGTCCCCATAGTTTAGGAGAAATTTGAAGTCGAAATTTTTTGAAAAAACCGTAAAAATTCAATCTCTCTATAAAAATCGTTATATCTCCTAAACTATTCGTCGCAGACCCCTCATATAAAAACTTTCGTGATCTACGTGAACAGATCAATAGAAAAAGAGGTATTTTATTACCAAGAAAGATCTTTTGATTTTTTACAATTTTTCAAGGTCCGGGGTAAAGAAAATTCGAGAAAATTCAATCTCTCTATAAAAATCGTTATATCTCCTAAACTATTCGTCGCAGACTGCTCAAATAAAAACTTTCGTGATCTACATGACCAGATCAATAGAAAAAGAGGTATATTATTACCAAGAGGGAACTTTTAATTTTTTACAATTTTTTAAGGTCCGGGTAAGGAAAATTCGAGAAAATTCGAGAAAATTTTTCGACTCAAATATTGTCATTCGTGAGTGGAATTCGAATAATCATGAACTGCCAATACCAACTCTGCTCACCGATTTTCCGTAGTCCCCATAGTTTAGGAGAAATTTGAAGTCGAAATTTTTGGAAAAAACCGTAAAAATTCAATCTCTCTATAAAAATCGTTATATCTCCTAAACTATTCGTCGCAGACCCCTCATATAAAAACTTTCGTGGTCTACGTGAACAGATCGATAGAAAAAGAGGTATAATATCACCAAGAAGAAACTTTTAATTTTTTACAATTTTTCAAGGTCCGGGGTAAGGAAAATTCGAGAAAATTCAATTTCTCTACAAAAATCGTTATATCTCCTAAACTTTTCGTCGCAGACCCCTCAAATAAAAACTTTCGTGATCTTCGTGAACAGATCAATAGAAAAAGAGGTATTTTATCACCAAGAAGGAACTTTTAATTTTTTACAATTTTTTAAGATCCGGGGTAAGGAAAATTCGAGAAAATTCAATCTCTCTACAAAAATCGTTATATCTCCTAAACTATTCGTCGCAGACCCCTCAAATAAAAACTTTCGTGATCTACGTGAACAGATCAATAGAAAAAGAGGTATTTTATTACCAAGAAAGATCTTTTGATTTTTTACAATTTTTCAAGGTCCGGGGTAAAGAAAATTCGAGAAAATTCAATCTCTCTATAAAAATCGTTATATCTCCTAAACTATTCGTCGCAGACTGCTCAAATAAAAACTTTCGTGATCTACATGACCAGATCAATAGAAAAAGAGGTATATTATTACCAAGAGGGAACTTTTAATTTTTTACAATTTTTTAAGGTCCGGGGTAAGGAAAATTCGAGAAAATTCGAGAAAATTTTTCGACTCAAATATTGTCATTCGTGAGTGGAATTCGAATAATCATGAACTGCCAATACCAACTCTGCTCACCGATTTTCCGTAGTCCCCATAGTTTAGGAGAAATTTGAAGTCGAAATTTTTGGAAAAAACCGTAAAAATTCAATCTCTCTATAAAAATCGTTATATCTCCTAAACTATTCGTCGCAGACCCCTCATATAAAAACTTTCGTGGTCTACGTGAACAGATCGATAGAAAAAGAGGTATAATATCACCAAGAAGAAACTTTTAATTTTTTACAATTTTTCAAGGTCCGGGGTAAGGAAAATTCGAGAAAATTCAATCTCTCTACAAAAATCGTTATATCTCCTAAACTTTTCGTCGCAGACCCCTCAAATAAAAACTTTCGTGATCTTCGTGAACAGATCAATAGAAAAAGAGGTATTTTATCACCAAGAAGGAACTTTTAATTTTTTACAATTTTTTAAGATCCGGGGTAAGGAAAATTCGAGAAAATTCAATCTCTCTACAAAAATCGTTATATCTCCTAAACTATTCGTCGCAGACCCCTCAAATAAAAACTTTCGTGATCTACGTAAACAGATCAATAGAAAAAGAGGTATTTTATTACCAAGAAAGATCTTTTGATTTTTTACAATTTTTCAAGGTCCGGGGTAAAGAAAATTCGAGAAAATTCAATCTCTCTATAAAAATCGTTATATCTCCTAAACTATTCGTCGCAGACTGCTCAAATAAAAACTTTCGTGATCTACATGACCAGATCAATAGAAAAAGAGGTATATTATTACCAAGAGGGAACATTTAATTTTTTACAATTTTTTAAGGTCCGGGGTAAGGAAAATTCGAGAAAATTCGAGAAAATTTTTCGACTCAAATATTGTCATTCGTGAGTGGAATTCGAATAATCATGAACTGCCAATACCAACTCTGCTCACCGATTTTCCGTAGTCCCCATAGTTTAGGAGAAATTTGAAGTCGAAATTTTTGGAAAAAACCGTAAAAATTCAATCTCTCTATAAAAATCGTTATATCTCCTAAACTATTCGTCGCAGACCCCTCATATAAAAACTTTCGTGGTCTACGTGAACAGATCGATAGAAAAAGAGGTATAATATCACCAAGAAGAAACTTTTAATTTTTTACAATTTTTCAAGGTCCGGGGTAAGGAAAATTCGAGAAAATTCAATCTCTCTACAAAAATCGTTATATCTCCTAAACTTTTCGTCGCAGACCCCTCAAATAAAAACTTTCGTGATCTTCGTGAACAGATCAATAGAAAAAGAGGTATTTTATTACCAAGAAAGATCTTTTAATTTTTTACAATTTTTCAAGGTCCGGGGTAAGGAAAATTCGAGAAAATTCAATCTCTCTATAAAAATCGTTATATCTCCTAAACTATTCGTCGCAGACTCCTCAAATAAAAACTTTCGTGATCTACATGACCAGATCAATAGAAAAAGAGGTATATTATTACCAAGAAGGAACTTTTAATTTTTTACAATTTTTTAAGGTCCGGGGTAAGGAAAATTCGAGAAAATTCGAGAAAATTTTTCGACTCAAATATTGTCAGGCGAGAGTGCGATTCGAATAACCATGAACTGCCAATACCAACTCTGCTTACCGATTTTCCGTTGTCCCCATAGTTTAGGAGAAATTTGAATTCGAAATTTTTGGAAAAAACCGTAAAAATTCAATCTCTCTACAAAAATCGTTATATCTCCTAAACTATTCGTCGCATACCCCTCAAATAAAAACTTTCGTGATCTACGTGACCAGATCAATAGAAAAAGAGGTATATTATTACCAAGAAGGAACTTTTAATTTTTTACAATTTTTCAAGGTCCGGGGTAAGAAGAATTCGAGAAAATTCTTCGACTCAAATATTGTCATTCGTGAGTGGAATTCGAATAATCATGAACTGCCAATACCAACTCTGCTCACCGATTTTCCGTAGTCCCCATAGTTTAGGAGAAATTTGAAGTCGAAATTTTTTGAAAAAACCGTAAAAATTCAATCTCTCTATAAAAATCGTTATATCTCCTAAACTATTCGTCGCAGACCCCTCATATAAAAACTTTCGTGATCTACGTGAACAGATCAATAGAAAAAGAGGTATATTATCACCAAGAAGGAACTTTTAATTTTTTACAATTTTTTAAGATCCGGGGTAAGGAAAATTCGAGAAAATTCAATCTCTCTACAAAAATCGTTATATCTCCTAAACAATTCGTCGCAGACCCCTCAAATAAAAACTTTCGTGATCTACGTGAACAGATCAATAGAAAAAGAGGTATTTTATTACCAAGAAAGATCTTTTGATTTTTTACAATTTTTCAAGGTCCGGGGTAAGGAAAATTCGAGAAAATTCAATCTCTCTACAAAAATCGTTATATCTCCTAAACTATTCGTCGCAGACCCCTCAAATAAAAACTTTCGTGATCTACGTGAACAGATCAATAGAAAAAGAGGTATTTTATTACCAAGAAAGATCTTTTGATTTTTTACAATTTTTCAAGGTCCGGGGTAAGGAAAATTCGAGAAAATTCAATCTCTCTATAAAAATCGTTATATCTCCTAAACTATTCGTCGCAGACTGCTCAAATAAAAACTTTCGTGATCTACATGACCAGATCAATAGAAAAAGAGGTATATTATTACCAAGAGGGAACTTTTAATTTTTTACAATTTTTTAAGGTCCGGGGTAAGGAAAATTCGAGAAAATTCGAGAAAATTTTTCGACTCAAATATTGTCATTCGTGAGTGGAATTCGAATAATCATGAACTGCCAATACCAACTCTGCTCACCGATTTTCCGTAGTCCCCATAGTTTAGGAGAAATTTGAAGTCGAAATTTTTGGAAAAAACCGTAAAAATTCAATCTCTCTATAAAAATCGTTATATCTCCTAAACTATTCGTCGCAGACCCCTCATATAAAAACTTTCGTGATCTACATGACCAGATCAATAGAAAAAGAGGTATATTATTACCAAGAAGGAACTTTCAATTTTTTACAATTTTTTAAGGTCCGGGGTAAAAAAAATTCGAGAAAATTTTTCGACTCAAATATTGTCAGGCGAGAGTGGGATTCGAATAACCATGAACTGCCAATACCAACTCTGCTCACCGATTTTCCGTAGTCCCCATAGTTTAGGAGAAATTTGAAGTCGAAATTTTTGGAAAAAACCGTAAAAATTCAATCTCTCTATAAAAATCGTTATATCTCCTAAACTATTCGTCGCAGACCCCTCATATAAAAACTTTCGTGATCTACGTGAACAGATCAATAGAAAAAGAGGTATATTATCACCAAGAAGGAACTTTTAATTTATTACAATTTTTTAAGATCCGGGGTAAGGAAAATTCGAGAAAATTCAATCTCTCTACAAAAATCGTTATATCTCCTAAACTATTCGTCGCAGACCCCTCAAATAAAAACTTTCGTGATCTACGTGAACAGATCAATAGAAAAAGAGGTATTTTATTACCAAGAAAGATCTTTTGATTTTTTACAATTTTTCAAGGTCCGGGGTAAGGAAAATTCGAGAAAATTCAATCTCTCTACAAAAATCGTTATATCTCCTAAACTATTCGTCGCAGACCCCTCAAATAAAAACTTTCGTGATCTACGTGAACAGATCAATAGAAAAAGAGGTATTTTATTACCAAGAAAGATCTTTTGATTTTTTACAATTTTTCAAGGTCCGGGGTAAGGAAAATTCGAGAAAATTCAATCTCTCTATAAAAATCGTTATATCTCCTAAACTATTCGTCGCAGACTGCTCAAATAAAAACTTTCGAGATCTACATGACCAGATCAATAGAAAAAGAGGTATATTATTACCAAGAGGGAACTTTTAATTTTTTACAATTTTTTAAGGTCCGGGGTAAGGAAAATTCGAGAAAATTCGAGAAAATTTTTCGACTCAAATATTGTCATTCGTGAGTGGAATTCGAATAATCATGAACTGCCAATACCAACTCTGCTCACCGATTTTCCGTAGTCCCCATAGTTTAGGAGAAATTTGAAGTCGAAATTTTTGGAAAAAACCGTAAAAATTCAATCTCTCTATAAAAATCGTTATATCTCCTAAACTATTCGTCGCAGACTCCTCAAATAAAAACTTTCCTGATCTACATGACCAGATCAATAGAAAAAGAGGTATATTATTACCAAGAAGGAACTTTTAATTTTTTACAATTTTTTAAGGTCCGGGGTAAGGAAAATTCGAGAAAATTTTTCGACTCAAATATTGTCAGGCGAGAGTGCGATTCGAATAACCATGAACTGCCAATACCAACTCTGCTTACCGATTTTTCGTTGTCCCCATAGTTTAGGAGAAATTTGAATTCGAAATTTTTGGAAAAAACCGTAAAAATTCAATCTCTCTACAAAAATCGTTATATCTCCTAAACTATTCGTCGAAAACCCCTCAAATAAAAACTTTCGTGATCTACGTGACCAGATCAATAGAAAAAGAGGTATATTATTACCAAGAAGGAACTTTTAATTTTTTACAATTTTTCAAGGTCCGGGGTAAGAAGAATTCGAGAAAATTCTTCGACTCAAATATTGTCATTCGTGAGTGGAATTCGAATAATCATGAACT
Organism: Harmonia axyridis; assembly: GCF_914767665.1. Taxonomy (NCBI): domain Eukaryota; kingdom Metazoa; phylum Arthropoda; class Insecta; order Coleoptera; family Coccinellidae; genus Harmonia; species Harmonia axyridis. The sequence goes on from NC_059503.1 coordinate 46,562,366, forward strand.
GCCAATACCAACTCTGCTCACCGATTTTCCGTAGTCCCCATAGTTTAGGAGAAATTTGAAGTCGAATTTTTTTGAAAAAACCGTAAAAATTCAATCTCTCTATAAAAATCGTTATATCTCCTAAACTATTCGTCGCAGACCCCTCATATAAAAACTTTCGTGATCTACGTGAACAGATCAATAGAAAAAGAGGTATATTATCACCAAGAAGGAACTTTTAATTTTTTACAATTTTTTAAGATCCGGGGTAAGAAAAATTCGAGAAAATTCAATCTCTCTACAAAAATCGTTATATCTCCTAAACTATTCGTCGCAGACCCCTCAAATAAAAACTTTCGTGATCTACGTGAACAGATCAATAGAAAAAGAGGTATTTTATTACCAAGAAAGATCTTTTGATTTTTTACAATTTTTCAAGGTCCGGGGTAAGGAAAATTCGAGAAAATTCAATCTCTCTATAAAAATCGTTATATCTCCTAAACTATTCGTCGCAGACTGCTCAAATAAAAACTTTCGTGATCTACATGACCAGATCAATAGAAAAAGAGGTATATTATTACCAAGAAGGAACTTTCAATTTTTTACAATTTTTTAAGGTCCGGGGTAAAAAAAATTCGAGAAAATTTTTCGACTCAAATATTGTCAGGCGAGAGTGGGATTCGAATAACCATGAACTGCCAATACCAACTCTGCTCACCGATTTTCCGTAGTCCCCATAGTTTAGGAGAAATTTGAAGTCGAAATTTTTGGAAAAAACCGTAAAAATTCAATCTCTCTATAAAAATCGTTATATCTCCTAAACTATTCGTCGCAGACCCCTCATATAAAAACTTTCGTGATCTACGTGAACAGATCAATAGAAAAAGAGGTATTTTATTACCAAGAAAAATCTTTTAATTTTTTACAATTTTTCAAGGTCCGGGGTAAGGAAAATTCGAGAAAATTCAATCTCTCTATAAAAATCGTTATATCTCCTAAACTATTCGTCGCAGACCCCTCAAATAAAAACTTTCGTGAACTACATGCCCAGATCAATAGAAAAAGAGGTATATTATTACCAAGAAGGAAATTTTGATTTTTTACAATTTTTCAAGGTCCGGGGTAAAGAAAATTCGAGAAAATTCAATCTCTCTATAAAAATCGTTATATCTCCTAAACTATTCGTCGCAGACTGCTCAAATAAAAACTTTCGTGATCTACATGACCAGATCAATAGAAAAAGAGGTATATTATTACCAAGAGGGAACTTTTAATTTTTTACAATTTTTTAAGGTCCGGGGTAAGGAAAATTCGAGAAAATTCGAGAAAATTTTTCGACTCAAATATTGTCATTCGTGAGTGGAATTCGAATAATCATGAACTGCCAATACCAACTCTGCTCACCGATTTTCCGTAGTCCCCATAGTTTAGGAGAAATTTGAAGTCGAAATTTTTGGAAAAAACCGTAAAAATTCAATCTCTCTATAAAAATCGTTATATCTCCTAAACTATTCGTCGCAGACCCCTCATATAAAAACTTTCGTGGTCTACGTGAACAGATCGATAGAAAAAGAGGTATAATATCACCAAGAAGAAACTTTTAATTTTTTACAATTTTTCAAGGTCCGGGGTAAGGAAAATTCGAGAAAATTCAATCTCTCTACAAAAATCGTTATATCTCCTAAACTTTTCGTCGCAGACCCCTCAAATAAAAACTTTCGTGATCTTCGTGAACAGATCAATAGAAAAAGAGGTATTTTATCACCAAGAAGGAACTTTCAATTTTTTACAATTTTTTAAGATCCGGGGTAAGGAAAATTCGAGAAAATTCAATCTCTCTACAAAAATCGTTATATCTCCTAAACTATTCGTCGCAGACCCCTCAAATAAAAACTTTCGTGATCTACGTGAACAGATCAATAGAAAAAGAGGTATTTTATTACCAAGAAAGATCTTTTGATTTTTTACAATTTTTCAAGGTCCGGGGTAAAGAAAATTCGAGAAAATTCAATCTCTCTATAAAAATCGTTATATCTCCTAAACTATTCGTCGCAGACTGCTCAAATAAAAACTTTCGTGATCTACATGACCAGATCAATAGAAAAAGAGGTATATTATTACCAAGAGGGAACTTTTAATTTTTTACAATTTTTTAAGGTCCGGGGTAAGGAAAATTCGTGAAAATTTTTCGACTCAAATATTGTCATTCGTGAGTGGAATTCGAATAATCATGAACTGCCAATACCAACTCTGCTCACCGATTTTCCGTAGTCCCCATAGTTTAGGAGAAATTTGAAGTCGAAATTTTTGGAAAAAACCGTAAAAATTCAATCTCTCTATAAAAATCGTTATATCTCCTAAACTATTCGTCGCAGACCCCTCATATAAAAACTTTCGTGGTCTACGTGAACAGATCGATAGAAAAAGAGGTATAATATCACCAAGAAGAAACTTTTAATTTTTTACAATTTTTCAAGGTCCGGGGTAAGGAAAATTCGAGAAAATTCAATCTCTCTACAAAAATCGTTATATCTCCTAAACTTTTCGTCGCAGACCCCTCAAATAAAAACTTTCGTGATCTTCGTGAACAGATCAATAGAAAAAGAGGTATTTTATTACCAAGAAAGATCTTTTAATTTTTTACAATTTTTCAAGGTCCGGGGTAAGGAAAATTCGAGAAAATTCAATCTCTCTATAAAAATCGTTATATCTCCTAAACTATTCGTCGCAGACTCCTCAAATAAAAACTTTCGTGATCTACATGACCAGATCAATAGAAAAAGAGGTATATTATTACCAAGAAGGAACTTTTAATTTTTTACAATTTTTTAAGGTCCGGGGTAAGGAAAATTCGAGAAAATTCGAGAAAATTTTTCGACTCAAATATTGTCAGGCGAGAGTGCGATTCGAATAACCATGAACTGCCAATACCAACTCTGCTTACCGATTTTCCGTTGTCCCCATAGTTTAGGAGAAATTTGAATTCGAAATTTTTGGAAAAAACCGTAAAAATTCAATCTCTCTACAAAAATCGTTATATCTCCTAAACTATTCGTCGCAAACCCCTCAAATAAAAACTTTCGTGATCTACGTGACCAGATCAATAGAAAAAGAGGTATATTATTACCAAGAAGGAACTTTTAATTTTTTACAATTTTTCAAGGTCCGGGGTAAGAAGAATTCGAGAAAATTCTTCGACTCAAATATTGTCATTCGTGAGTGGAATTCGAATAATCATGAACTGCCAATACCAACTCTGCTCACCGATTTTCCGTAGTCCCCATAGTTTAGGAGAAATTTGAAGTCGAAATTTTTTGAAAAAACCGTAAAAATTCAATCTCTCTATAAAAATCGTTATATCTCCTAAACTATTCGTCGCAGACCCCTCATATAAAAACTTTCGTGATCTACGTGAACAGATCAATAGAAAAAGAGGTATATTATCACCAAGAAGGAACTTTTAATTTTTTACAATTTTTTAAGATCCGGGGTAAGGAAAATTCGAGAAAATTCAATCTCTCTACAAAAATCGTTATATCTCCTAAACTATTCGTCGCAGACCCCTCAAATAAAAACTTTCGTGATCTACGTGAACAGATCAATAGAAAAAGAGGTATTTTATTACCAAGAAAGATCTTTTGATTTTTTACAATTTTTCAAGGTCCGGGGTAAGGAAAATTCGAGAAAATTCAATCTCTCTACAAAAATCGTTATATATCTCCTAAACTATTCGTCGCAGACCCCTCAAATAAAAACTTTCGTGATCTACGTGAACAGATCAATAGAAAAAGAGGTATTTTATTACCAAGAAAGATCTTTTGATTTTTTACAATTTTTCAAGGTCCGGGGTAAGGAAAATTCGAGAAAATTCAATCTCTCTATAAAAATCGTTATATCTCCTAAACTATTCGTCGCAGACTGCTCAAATAAAAACTTTCGAGATCTACATGACCAGATCAATAGAAAAAGAGGTATATTATTACCAAGAGGGAACTTTTAATTTTTTACAATTTTTTAAGGTCCGGGGTAAGGAAAATTCTAGAAAATTCGAGAAAATTTTTCGACTCAAATATTGTCATTCGTGAGTGGAATTCGAATAATCATGAACTGCCAATACCAACTCTGCTCACCGATTTTCCGTAGTCCCCATAGTTTAGGAGAAATTTGAAGTCGAAATTTTTGGAAAAAACCGTAAAAATTCAATCTCTCTATAAAAATCGTTATATCTCCTAAACTATTCGTCGCAGACTCCTCAAATAAAAACTTTCCTGATCTACATGACCAGATCAATAGAAAAAGAGGTATATTATTACCAAGAAGGAACTTTTAATTTTTTACAATTTTTTTAAGTCCGGGGTAAGGAAAATTCGAGAAAATTTTTCGACTCAAATATTGTCAGGCGAGAGTGCGATTCGAATAACCATGAACTGCCAATACCAACTCTGCTTACCGATTTTTCGTTGTCCCCATAGTTTAGGAGAAATTTGAATTCGAAATTTTTGGAAAAAACCGTAAAAATTCAATCTCTCTACAAAAATCGTTATATCTCCTAAACTATTCGTCGCAAACCCCTCAAATAAAAACTTTCGTGATCTACGTGACCAGATCAATAGAAAAAGAGGTATATTATTACCAAGAAGGAACTTTTAATTTTTTACAATTTTTCAAGGTCCGGGGTAAGAAGAATTCGAGAAAATTCTTCGACTCAAATATTGTCATTCGTGAGTGGAATTCGAATAATCATGAACTGCCAATACCAACTCTGCTCACCGATTTTCCGTAGTCCCCATAGTTTAGGAGAAATTTGAAGTCGAATTTTTTTGAAAAAACCGTAAAAATTCAATCTCTCTATAAAAATCGTTATATCTCCTAAACTATTCGTCGCAGACCCCTCATATAAAAACTTTCGTGATCTACGTGAACAGATCAATAGAAAAAGAGGTATATTATCACCAAGAAGGAACTTTTAATTTTTCACAATTTTTTAAGATCCGGGGTAAGGAAAATTCGAGAAAATTCAATCTCTCTACAAAAATCGTTATATCTCCTAAACTATTCGTCGCAGACCCCTCAAATAAAAACTTTCGTGATCTACGTGAACAGATCAATAGAAAAAGAGGTATTTTATTACCAAGAAAGATCTTTTGATTTTTTACAATTTTTCAAGGTCCGGGGTAAGGAAAATTCGAGAAAATTCAATCTCTCTATAAAAATCGTTATATCTCCTAAACTATTCGTCGCAGACTGCTCAAATAAAAACTTTCGTGATCTACATGACCAGATCAATAGAAAAAGAGGTATATTATTACCAAGAAGGAACTTTCAATTTTTTACAATTTTTTAAGGTCCGGGGTAAAAAAAATTCGAGAAAATTTTTCGACTCAAATATTGTCAGGCGAGAGTGGGATTCGAATAACCATGAACTGCCAATACCAACTCTGCTCACCGATTTTCCGTAGTCCCCATAGTTTAGGAGAAATTTGAAGTCGAAATTTTTGGAAAAAACCGTAAAAATTCAATCTCTCTATAAAAATCGTTATATCTCCTAAACTATTCGTCGCAGACCCCTCATATAAAAACTTTCGTGATCTACGTGAACAGATCAATAGAAAAAGAGGTATTTTATTACCAAGAAAAATCTTTTAATTTTTTACAATTTTTCAAGGTCCGGGGTAAGGAAAATTCGAGAAAATTCAATCTCTCTATAAAAATCGTTATATCTCCTAAACTATTCGTCGCAGACTCCTCAAATAAAAACTTTCGTGAACTACATGCCCAGATCAATAGAAAAAGAGGTATATTATTACCAAGAAGGAAATTTTAATTTTTTACAATTTTTTAAGGTCCGGGGTAAGGAAAATTCGAGAAAATTCGAGAAAATTTCTCGACTCAAATATTGTCAGGCGAGAGTGGGATTCGAATAACCATGAACTGCCAATACCAACTCTGCTTACCGATTTTCCGTGATCCCCATAGTTAAGGAGAAATTTGAATTCGAAATTTTTGGAAAAAACCGTAAAAATTCAATCTCTACAAAAATCGTTATATCTCCTAAACTATTCGTCGCAAACCCCTCAAATAAAAACTTTCGTGATCTACGTGACCAGATCAATAGAAAAAGAGGTATATTATTACCAAGAAGGAACTTTCAATTTTTTACAATTTTTTAAGGTCCGAAAATTCGAGAAAATTCTTCGACTCAAATATTGTCATTCGTGAGTGGAATTCGAATAATCATGAACTGCCAATACCAACTCTGCTCACCGATTTTCCGTAGTCCCCATAGTTTAGGAGAAATTTGAAGTCGAAATTTTTGGAAAAAACCGTAAAAATTCAATCTCTATAAAAATCGTTATATCTCCTAAACTATTCGTCGCAGACCCCTCATATAAAAACTTTCGTGGTCTACGTGAACAGATCAATAGAAAAAGAGGTATATTATCACCAAGAAGGAACTTTTAATTTTTTACAATTTTTTAAGGTCCGGGGTAAGGAAAATTCGAGAAAATTCGAGAAAATTTTTCGACTCAAATATTGTCAGGCGAGAGTGGGATTCGAATAACCATGAACTGCCAATACCAACTCTGCTTACCAATTTTCCGTAGTCCCCATAGTTTAGGAGAAATTTGAATTCGAAATTTTTGGAAAAAACCGTAAAAATTCAATCTCTCTACAAAAATCGTTATATCTCCTAAACTATTCGTCGCAAACCCCTCAAATATAAACTTTCGTGATCTACGTGACCAGATCAATAGAAAAAGAGGTATATTATTACAAAGAAGGAACTTTTAATTTTTTACAATTTTTTAAGGTCCGGGGTAAGGAAAATTCGAGAAAATTCTTCGACTCAAATATTGTCATTCGTGAGTGGAATTCGAATAATCATGAACTGCCAATACCAACTCTGCTTACCTATTTTCCCTAGTCCCCATAGTTTAGGAGAAATTTGAAGTCGAAATTTTTGGAAAAAACCGTAAAAATTCAATCTCTCTATAAAAATCGTTATATCTCCTAAACTATTCGTCGCAGACCCTCAAATAAAAACTTTCGTGATCTACGTGAACAGATCAATAGAAAAAGAGGTATTTTATTATCAAAAAAGATCTTTTAATTTTTTACAATTTTTTAAGGTCCGGGGTAAGGAAAATTCGAGAAAATTCAATCTCTCTACAAAAATCGTTATATCTCCTAAACTATTCGTCGCAGACCCTCAAATAAAAACTTTCGTGATCTACGTGAACAGATCAATAGAAAAAGAGGTATTTTATTATCAAAAAAGATCTTTTAATTTTTTACAATTTTTCAAGGTCCGGGGTAAGGAAAATTCGAGAAAATTCAATCTCTCTATAAAAATCGTTATATCTCCTAAACTATTCGTCGCAGACTCCTCAAATAAAAACTTTCGTGATCTACATGACCAGATCAATAGAAAAATAGGTATATTATTACCAAGAAGGAACTTTTAATTTTTTACAATTTTTTAAGGTCCGGGGTAAGGAAAATTCGAGAAAATTTTTCGACTCAAATATTGTCAGGCGAGAGTGGGATTCGAATAACCATGAACTGCCAATACCAACTCTGCTTACCGATTTTCCGTAGTCCCCATAGTTTAGGAGAAATTTGAATTCGAAATTTTTGGAAAAAACCGTAAAAATTCAATCTCTCTACTAAAATCGTTATATCTCCTAAACTATTCGTCGCAGACCCTCAAATAAAAACTTTCGTGATCTACGTGAACAGATCAATAGAAAAAGAGGTATTTTATTATCAAAAAAGATCTTTTAATTTTTTACAATTTTTTAAGGTCCGGGGTAAGGAAAATTCGAGAAAATTCAATCTCTCTACAAAAATCGTTATATCTCCTAAACTATTCGTCGCAAACCCCTCAAATAAAAACTTTCGTGATCTACGTGACCAGATCAATAGAAAAAGAGGTATATTATGACCAAGAAGGAACTTTTAATTTTTTACAATTTTTCAAGGTCCGGGGTAAGAAAAATTCGAGAAAATTCTTCGACTCAAATATTGTCATTCGTGAGTGGAATTCGAATAATCATGAACTGCCAATACCAACTCTGCTCACCGATTTTCCGTAGTCCCCATAGTTTAGGAGAAATTTGAAGTCGAAATTTTTTGAAAAAACCGTAAAAATTCAATCTCTCTATAAAAATCGTTATATCTCCTAAACTATTCGTCGCAGACCCCTCATTAAAAAACTTTCGTGATCTACGTGAACAGATCAATAGAAAAAGAGGTATATTATCACCAAGAAGGAACTTTTAATTTTTTACAATTTTTTAAGGTCCGGGGTAAGGAAAATTCGAGAAAATTCAATCTCTCTACAAAAATCGTTATATCTCCTAAACTATTCGTCGCAGACCCCTCAAATAAAAACTTTCGTGATCTACGTGAACAGATCAATAGAAAAAGAGGTATTTTATTATCAAAAAAGATCTTTTGATTTTTTACAATTTTTCAAGGTAAGGAAAATTCGAGAAAATTCAATCTCTCTATAAAAATCGTTATATCTCCTAAACTATTCGTCGCAGACTGCTCAAATAAAAACTTTCGTGATCTACATGACCAGATCAATAGAAAAAGAGGTATATTATTACCAAGAAGGAACTTTCAATTTTTTACAATTTTTTAAGGTCCGGGGTAAGAAAAATTCGAGAAAATTTTTCGACTCAAATATTGTCAGGCGAGAGTGGGATTCGAATAACCATGAACTGCCAATACCAACTCTGCTCACCGATTTTCCGTAGTCCCCATAGTTTAGGAGAAATTTGAAGTCGAAATTTTTGGAAAAAACCGTAAAAATTCAATCTCTCTATAAAAATCGTTATATCTCCTAAACTATTCGTCGCAGAGCCCTCATATAAAAACTTTCGTGATCTACGTGAACACATCAATAGAAAAAGAGGTATATTATCACCAAGAAGGAACTTTTAATTTTTTACAATTTTTTAAGGTCCGGGGTAAGGAAAATTCGAGAAAATTCAATCTCTCTACAAAAATCGTTATATCTCCTAAACTTTTCGTCGCAGACCGCTCAAATAAAAACTTTCGTGATCTACGTGAACAGATCAATAGAAAAAGAGGTATTTTATTACCAAGAAAGATCTTTTAATTTTTTACAATTTTTCAAGGTCCGGGGTAAGGAAAATTCGAGAAAATTCAATCTCTCTATAAAAATCGTTATATCTCCTAAACTATTCGTCGCAGACTCCTCAAATAAAAACTTTCGTGATCTACATGACCAGATCAATAGAAAAAGAGGTATATTATTACCAAGAAGGAACTTTTAATTTTTTACAATTTTTTAAGGTCCGGGGTAAGGAAAATTCGAGAAAATTCGAGAAAATTTTTCGACTCAAATATTGTCATTCGTGAGTGGAATTCGAATAATCATGAACTGCCAATACCAACTCTGCTCACCGATTTTCCGTAGTCCCCATAGTTTAGGAGAAATTTGAAGTCGAATTTTTGGAAAAAACCGTAAAAATTCAATCTCTCTATAAAAATCGTTATATCTCCTAAACTATTCGTCGCAGACCCCTCATATAAAAACTTTCGTGGTCTACGTGAACAGATCGATAGAAAAAGAGGTATAATATCACCAAGAAGAAACTTTTGATTTTTTACAATTTTTCAAGGTCCGGGGTAAGGAAAATTCGAGAAAATTCAATCTCTCTACAAAAATCGTTATATCTCCTAAACTTTTCGTCGCAGACCCCTCAAATAAAAACTTTCGTGATCTTCGTGAACAGATCAATAGAAAAAGAGGTATATTATTACCAAGAAAGATCTTTTAATTTTTTACAATTTTTCAAGGTCCGGGGTAAGGAAAATTCGAGAAAATTCAATCTCTCTATAAAAATCGTTATATCTCCTAAACTATTCGTCGCAGACTCCTCAAATAAAAACTTTCGTGATCTACATGACCAGATCAATAGAAAAAGAGGTATATTATTACCAAGAAGGAACTTTTTATTTTTTACAATTTTTTAAGGTCCGGGGTAAGGAAAATTCGAGAAAATTCGAGAAAATTTTTCGACTCAAATATTGTCAGGCGAGAGTGCGATTCGAATAACCATGAACTGCCAATACCAACTCTGCTTACCGATTTTCCGTTGTCCCCATAGTTTAGGAGAAATTTGAATTCGAAATTTTTGGAAAAAACCGTAAAAATTCAATCTCTCTACAAAAATCGTTATATCTCCTAAACTATTCGTCGCAAACCCCTCAAATAAAAACTTTCGTGATCTACGTGACCAGATCAATAGAAAAAGAGGTATATTATTACCAAGAAGGAACTTTTAATTTTTTACAATTTTTCAAGGTCCGGGGTAAGAAGAATTCGAGAAAATTCTTCGACTCAAATATTGTCATTCGTGAGTGGAATTCGAATAATCATGAACTGCCAATACCAACTCTGCTCACCGATTTTCCGTAGTCCCCATAGTTTAGGAGAAATTTGAAGTCGAAATTTTTTGAAAAAACCGTAAAAATTCAATCTCTCTATAAAAATCGTTATATCTCCTAAACTATTCGTCGCAGACCCCTCATATAAAAACTTTCGTGATCTACGTGAACAGATCAATAGAAAAAGAGGTATATTATCACCAAGAAGGAACTTTTAATTTTTTACAATTTTTTAAGGTCCGGGGTAAGGAAAATTCGAGAAAATTCAATCTCTCTACAAAAATCGTTATATCTCCTAAACTATTCGTCGCAGACCCCTCAAATAAAAACTTTCGTGATCTACGTGAACAGATCAATAGAAAAAGAGGTATTTTATTTCCAAGAAAGATCTTTTGAGTTTTTACAATTTTTCAAGGTCCGGGTTAAGGAAAATTCGAGAAAATTCAATCTCTCTATAAAAATCGTTATATCTCCTAAACTATTCGTCGCAGACTGCTCAAATAAAAACTTTCGTGATCTACATGACCAGATCAATAGAAAAAGAGGTATATTATTACCAAGAAGGAACTTTTAATTTTTTACAATTTTTTAAGGTCCGGGGTAAGGAAAATTCGAGAAAATTCGAGAAAATTTTTCGACTCAAATATTGTCATTCGTGAGTGGAATTCGAATAATCATGAACTGCCAATACCAACTCTGCTCACCGATTTTCCGTAGTCCCCATAGTTTAGGAGAAATTTGAAGTCGAATTTTTGGAAAAAACCGTAAAAATTCAATCTCTCTATAAAAATCGTTATATCTCCTAAACTATTCGTCGCAGACCCCTCATATAAAAACTTTCGTGGTCTACGTGAACAGATCGATAGAAAAAGAGGTATAATATCACCAAGAAGAAACTTTTGATTTTTTACAATTTTTCAAGGTCCGGGGTAAGGAAAATTCGAGAAAATTCAATCTCTCTACAAAAATCGTTATATCTCCTAAACTTTTCGTCGCAGACCCCTCAAATAAAAACTTTCGTGATCTTCGTGAACAGATCAATAGAAAAAGAGGTATTTTATTACCAAGAAAGATCTTTTAATTTTTTACAATTTTTTAAGGTCCGGGGTAAGGAAAATTCGAGAAAATTCAATCTCTCTACAAAAATCGTTATATCTCCTAAACTATTCGTCGCAGACCCCTCAAATAAAAACTTTCGTGATCTACGTGAACAGATCAATAGAAAAAGAGGTATTTTATTTCCAAGAAAGATCTTTTGAGTTTTTACAATTTTTCAAGGTCCGGGTTAAGGAAAATTCGAGAAAATTCAATCTCTCTATAAAAATCGTTATATCTCCTAAACTATTCGTCGCAGACTGCTCAAATAAAAACTTTCGTGATCTACATGACCAGATCAATAGAAAAAGAGGTATATTATTACCAAGAAGGAACTTTCAATTTTTTACAATTTTTTAAGGTCCGGGGTAAGAAAAATTCGAGAAAATTTTTCGACTCAAATATTGTCAGGCGAGAGTGGGATTCGAATAACCATGAACTGCCAATACCAACTCTGCTCACCGATTTTCCGTAGTCCCCATAGTTTAGGAGAAATTTGAAGTCGAAATTTTTGGAAAAAACCGTAAAAATTCAATCTCTCTATAAAAATCGTTATATCTCCTAAACTATTCGTCGCAGACCCCTCATATAAAAACTTTCGTGATCTACGTGAACACATCAATAGAAAAAGAGGTATATTATCACCAAGAAGGAACTTTTAAATTTTTACAATTTTTTAAGGTCCGGGGTAAGGAAAATTCGAGAAAATTCAATCTCTCTACAAAAATCGTTATATCTCCTAAACTTTTCGTCGCAGACCCCTCAAATAAAAACTTTCGTGATCTTCGTGAACAGATCAATAGAAAAAGAGGTATTTTATTACCAAGAAAGATCTTTTAATTTTTTACAATTTTTCAAGGTCCGGGGTAAGGAAAGTTCGAGAAAATTCAATCTCTCTATAAAAATCGTTATATCTCCTAAACTATTCGTCGCAGACTACTCAAATAAAAACTTTCGTGATCTTCATGACCAGATCAATAGAAAAAGAGGTATATTATTACCAAGAAGGAACTTTTGATTTTTTACAATTTTTTAAGGTCCGGGGTAAGGAAAATTCGAGAAAATTCGAGAAGATTTTTCGACTCAAATATTGTCATTCGTGAGTGGAATTCGAATAATCATGAACTGCCAATACCAACTCTGCTGACCAATTTTCCGTAGTCCCCATAGTTTAGGAGAAATTCGAAGTCGAAATTTTTGGAAAAAACCGTAAAAATTCAATCTCTCTATAAAAATCGTTATATCTCCTAAACTATTCGTCGCAGACCCCTGATATAAAAACTTTCGTGGTCTACGTGAACAGATCGATAGAAAAAGAGGTATAATATCACCAAGAAGGAACTTTCAATTTTTTACAATTTTTTAAGGTCCGGGGTAAGGAAAATTCGAGAAAATTCAATCTCTCTACAAAAATCGTTATATCTCCTAAACTTTTCGTCGCAAACCCCTCGAATAAAAACTTTCGTGATCTTCGTGAACAGATCAATAGAAAAAGAGGTATTTTATTACCAAGAAAGATCTTTTAATTTTTTACAATTTTTCAAGGTCCGGGGTAAGGAAAATTCGAGAAAATTCAATCTCTCTATAAAAATCGTTATATCTCCTAAACTATTCGTCGCAGACTCCTCAAATAAAAACTTTCGTGATCTACATGACCAGATCAATAGAAAAAGAGGTATATTATTACCAAGAAGGAAATTTTAATTTTTTACAATTTTTTAAGGTCCGGGGTAAGGAAAATTCGAGAAAATTCGAGAAAATTTTTCGACTCAAATATTGTCAGGCGAGAGTGGGATTCGAATAACCATGAACTGCCAATACCAACTCTGCTTACCGATTTTCCGTAGTCCCCATAGTTTAGGAGAAATTTGAATTCGAAATTTTTGGAAAAAACCGTAAAAATTCAATCTCTCTACAAAAATCGTTATATCTCCTAAACTATTCGTCGCAAACCCCTCAAATAAAAACTTTCGTGATCTACGTGACCAGATCAATAGAAAAAGAGGTATATTATTACCAAGAAGGAACTTTTAATTTTTTACAATTTTTCAAGGTCCGGGGTAAGGAAAATTCGAAAAAATTCAATCTCTCTACAAAAATCGTTAGATCTCCTAAACTATTCGTCGCAGACCCCTCAAATAAAAACTTTCGTGATCTACGTGAACAGATCAATAGAAAAAGAGGTATTTTATTACCAAGAAAGATCTTTTAATTTTTTACAATTTTTCAAGGTCCGGGGTAAGGAAAATTCGAGAAAATTCAATCTCTCTATAAAAATCGTTATATCTCCTAAACTATTCGTCGCAGACTCCTCAAATAAAAACTTTCGTGATCTACATGACCAGATCAATAGAAAAAGAGGTATATTATTACCAAGAAGGAACTTTTGATTTTTTACAATTTTTTAAGGTCCGCGGTAAGGAAAATTCGAGAAAATTTTTCGACTCAAATATTGTCAGGCGAGAGTGGGATTCGAATAACCATGAACTGCCAATACCAACTCTGCTTACCGATTTTCCGTAGTCCCCATAGTTTAGGAGAAATTTGAATTCGAAATTTTTGGAAAAAACCGTAAAAATTCAATCTCTCTACAAAAATCGTTATATCTCCTAAACTATTCGTCGCGAACCCCTCAAATAAAAACTTTCGTGATCTACGTGAACAGATCAATAGAAAAAGAGGTATTTTATTACCAAAAAAGATCTTTTAATTTTTTACAATTTTTCAAAGTCCGGGGTAAGGAAAATTCGAGAAAATTCAATCTCTCTATAAAAATCGTTATATCTCCTAAACTATTCGTCGCAGACTCCTCAAATAAAAACTTTCGTGATCTACATGACCAGATCAAAAGAAAAAGAGGTATATTATTACCAAGAAGGAACTTTTAATTTTTTACAATTTTCTAAGGTCCGGGGTAAGGAAAATTCGAGGAAATTCGAGAAAATTTTTCGACTCAAATATTGTCAGGCGAGAGTGGGATTCGAATAACCATGAACTGCCAATACCAACTCTGCTTACCGATTTTCCGTAGTCCCCATAGTTTAAGAGAAATTTGAATTCGAAATTTTTGGAAAAAACCGTAAAAATTCAATCTCTCTACTAAAATCGTTATATCTCCTAAACTATTCGAGAAAATTCTTCGACTCAAATATTGTCATTCGTGAGTGGAATTCGAATAATCATGAACTGCCAATACCAACTCTGCTCACCGATTTTCCGTTTAGGAGAAATTTGAAGTCGAAATTTTTGGAAAAAACCGTAAAAATTCAATCTCTCTATAAAAATCGTTATATCTCCTAAACTATTCGTCGCAGACCCCTCATATAAAAACTTTCGTGATCTACGTGAACAGATCAATAGAAAAAGAGGTATATTATCACCAAGAAGGAACTTTTAATTTTTTACAATTTTTTAAGGTCCGGGGTAAGGAAAATTCGAGAAAATCTCTCTACAAAAATCGTTATATCTCCTAAACTATTCGTCGCAGACCCCTCAAATAAAAACTTTCGTGATCTTCGTGAACTACGTGAACAGATCAATAGAAAAAGAGGTATATTATCACCAAGAAGGAACTTTTAATTTTTTACAATTTTTTAAGGTCCGGGGTAAGGAAAATTCGAGAAAATTCAATCTCTCTACAAAAATCGTTATATCTCCTAAACTATTCGTCGCAGACCCCTCAAATAAAAACTTTCGTGATCTACATGACCAGATCAATAGAAAAAGAGGTATATTATTACCAAGAAGGAACTTTCAATTTTTTACAATTTTTTAAGGTCCGGGGTAAGAAAAATTCGAGAAAATTTTTCGACTCAAATATTGTCAGGCGAAAGTGGGATTCGAATAACCATGAACTGCCAATACCAACTCTGCTCACCGATTTTCCGTAGTCCCCATAGTTTAGGAGAAATTTGAAGTCGAAATTTTTGGAAAAAACCGTAAAAATTCAATCTCTCTATAAAAATCGTTATATCTCCTAAACTATTCGTCGCAGACCCCTCATATAAAAACTTTCGTGATCTACGTGAACACATCAATAGAAAAAGGGGTATATTATCACCAAGAAGGAACTTTTAATTCTTTACAATTTTTCAAGGTCCGGGGTAAGGAAAATTCGAGAAAATTCAATCTCTCTACAAAAATCGTTATATCTCCTAAACTTTTCGTTGCAGACCCCTCAAATAAAAACTTTCGTGATCTACGTGAACAGATCAATAGAAAAAGAGGTATTTTATTACCAAGAAAGATCTTTTAATTTTTTACAATTTTTCAAGGTCCGGGGTAAGGAAAATTCGAGAAAATTCAATCTCTCTATAAAAATCGTTATATCTCCTGAACTATTCGTCGCAGACTCCTCAAATGAAAACTTTCGTGATCTTCATGACCAGATCAATAGAAAAAGAGGTATATTATTACCAAGAAGGAACTTTTAATTTTTTACAATTTTTTAAGGTCCGGGGTAAGGAAAATTCGAGAAAATTCGAGAAAATTTTTCGACTCAAATATTGTCAGGCGAGAGTGGGATTCGAATAACCATGAACTGCCAATACCAACTCTGCTTACCGATTTTCCGTAGTCCCCATAGTTTAGGAGAAATTTGAATTCGAAATTTTTGGAAAAAACCGTAAAAATTCAATCTCTCTACAAAAATCGTTATATCTCCTAAACTTTTCGTCGCAAACCCCTCAAATAAAAACTTTCGTGATCTACGTGACCAGATCAATAGAAAAAGAGGTATGTTATTACCAAGAAGGAACTTTTAATTTTTTACAATTTTTCAAGGTCCGGGGTAAGGAAAATTCGAAAAAATTCAATCTCTCTACAAAAATCGTTATATCTCCTAAACTATTCGTCGCAGACCCCTCAAATAAAAACTTTCGTGATCTACGTGAACAGATCAATAGAAAAAGAGGTATTTTATTACCAAGAAAGATCTTTTAATTTTTTACAATTTTTCAAGGTCCGGGGTAAGGAAAATTCGAGAAAATTCAATCTCTCTATAAAAATCGTTATATCTCCTAAACTATTCGTCGCAGCTCCTCAAATAAAAACTTTCGTGATCTACGTGACCAGATCAATAGAAAAAAAGGTATATTATTACCAAGAAGGAACTTTTAATTTTTTACAATTTTTTAAGGTCCGGGGTAAGGAAAATTCGAGAAAATTCAATCTCTCTACAAAAATCGTTATATCTCCTAAACTATTCGTCGCAGACCCCTCAAATAAAAACTTTCGTGATCTACGTGAACAGATCAATAGAAAAAGAGGTATTTTATTACCAAAAAAGATCTTTTAATTTTTTACAATTTTTCAAAGTCCGGGGTAAGGAAAATTCGAGAAAATTCAATCTCTCTATAAAAATCGTTATATCTCCTAAACTATTCGTCGCAGACTCCTCAAATAAAAACTTTCGTGATCTACATGACCAGATCAAAAGAAAAAGAGGTATATTATTACCAAGAAGGAACTTTTAATTTTTTACAATTTTTTAAGGTCCGGGGTGAGGAAAATTCGAGGAAATTCGAGAAAATTTTTCGACTCAAATATTGTCAGGCGAGAGTGGGATTCGAATAACCATGAACTGCCAATACCAACTCTGCTTACCGATTTTCCGTAGTCCCCATAGTTTAAGAGAAATTTGAATTCGAAAGTTTTGGAAAAAACCGTAAAAATTCAATCTCTCTACTAAAATCGTTATATCTCCTAAACTATTCGTCGCAAACCCCTCAAATAAAAACTTTCGTGATCTACGTGACCAGATCAATAGAAAAAGAGGTATATTATTACCAAGAAGGAACTTTTAATTTTTTACAATTTTTCAAGGTCCGGGGTAAGAAAAATTCGAGAAAATTCTTCGACTCAAATATTGTCATTCGTGAGTGGAATTCGAATAATCATGAACTGCCAATACCAACTCTGCTCACCGATTTTCCGTAGTCCGCATAGTTTAGGAGAAATTTGAAGTCGAAATTTTTGGAAAAAACCGTAAAAATTCAATCTCTCTATAAAAATCGTTATATCTCCTAAACTATTCGTCGCAGACCCCTCATATAAAAACTTTCGTGATCTACGTGAACAGATCAATAGAAAAAGAGGTATATTATCACCAAGAAGGAACTTTTAATTTTTTACAATTTTTTAAGGTCCGGGGTAAGGAAAATTCGAGAAAATCTCTCTACAAAAATCGTTATATCTCCTAAACTATTCGTCGCAGACCCCTCAAATAAAAACTTTCGTGATCTTCGTGAACTACGTGAACAGATCAATAGAAAAAGAGGTATATTATCACCAAAATCGAACTTTTAATTTTTTACAATTTTTTAAGGTCCGGGGTAAGGAAAATTCGAGAAAATTTAATCTCTCTACAAAAATCGTTATATCTCCTAAACTATTCGTCGCAGACCCCTCAAATAAAAACTTTCGTGATCTACGTGAACAGATCAATAGAAAAAGAGGTATTTTATCACCAAGAAGGAACTTTTAATTTTTTACAATTTTTCAAGGTCCGGGGTAAGGAAAATTCGAGAAAATTCAATCTCTCTATAAAAATCGTTATATCTCCTAAACTATTCGTCGCAGACTGCTCAAATAAAAACTTTCGTGATCTACATGACCACATCAATAGAAAAAGAGGTATATTATTACCAAGAAGGAACTTTCAATTTTTTACAATTTTTCAAGGTCCGGGGTAAGAAAAATTCGAGAAAATTTTTCGACTCAAATATTGTCAGGCGAGAGTGGGATTCGAATAACCATGAACTGCCAATACCAACTCTGCTCAACGATTTTCCGTAGTCCCCATAGTTTAGGAGAAATTTGAAGTCGAAATTTTTGGAAAAAACCGTAAAAATTCAATCTCTCTATAAAAATCGTTATATCTCCTAAACTATTCGTCGCAGACCCCTCATATAAAAACTTTCGTGATCTACGTGAACACATCAATAGAAAAAGGGGTATATTATCACCAAGAAGGAACTTTTAATTCTTTACAATTTTTTAAGGTCCGGGGTAAGGAAAATTCGAGAAAATTCAATCTCTCTACAAAAATCGTTATATCTCCTAAACTTTTCGTTGCAGACCCCTCAAATAAAAACTTTCGTGATCTACGTGAACAGATCAATAGAAAAAGAGGTATTTTATAACCAAGAAAGATCTTTTAATTTTTTACAATTTTTCAAGGTCCGGGGTAAGGAAAATTCGAGAAAATTCAATCTCTCTATAAAAATCGTTATATCTCCTAAACTATTCGTCGCAGACTCCTCAAATAAAAACTTTCGTGATCTTCATGACCAGATCAATAGAAAAAGAGGTATATTATTACCAAGAAGGAACTTTTAATTTTTTACAATTTTTTAAGGTCCGGGGTAAGGAAAATTCGAGAAAATTTTTCGACTCAAATATTGTCAGGCGAGAGTGGGATTCGAATAACCATGAACTGCCAATACCAACTCTGCTTACCGATTTGCCGTAGTCCCCATAGTTTAGGAGAAATTTGAATTCGAAATTTTTGGAAAAAACCGTAAAAATTCAATCTCTCTACAAAAATCGTTATATCTCCTAAACTTTTCGTCGCAAACCCCTCAAATAAAAACTTTCGTGATCTACGTGACCAGATCAATAGAAAAAGAGGTATATTATTACCAAGAAGGAACTTTTAATTTTTTACAATTTTTCAAGGTCCGGGGTAAGGAAAATTCGAAAAAATTCAATCTCTCCACAAAAATCGTTATATCTCCTAAACTATTCGTCGCAGACCCCTCAAATAAAAACTTTCGTGATCTACGTGAACAGATCAATAGAAAAAGAGGTATTTTATTACCAAGAAAGATCTTTTAATTTTTTACAATTTTTCAAGGTCCGGGGTAAGGAAAATTCGAGAAAATTCAATCTCTCTATAAAAATCGTTATATCTCCTAAACTTTTCGTCGCAGATCCTCAAATGAAAACTTTCGTGATCTACGTGACCAGATCAATAGAAAAAGAGGTATATTATTACCAAGAAGGAACTTTTAATTTTTTACAATTTTTTAAGGTCCGGGGTAAGGAAAATTCGAGAAAATTCAATCTCTCTATAAAAATCGTTATATCTCCTAAACTATTCGTCGCAGACACCTCAAATAAAAACTTTCGTGATCTACATGACCAGATCAATAGAAAAAGAGGTATATTATTACCAAGAAGGAACTTTCAATTTTTTACAATTTTTCAAGGTCCGGGGTAAGAAAAATTCGAGAAAATTCGAGAAAATTTTTCGACTCATATATTGTCAGAGGAGAGTGGGATTCGAATAACCATGAACTGCCAATACCAACTCTGCTTACCGATTTTCCGTAGTCCCCATAGTTTAGGAGAAATTTGAATTCGAAATTTTTGGAAAAAACCGTAAAAATTCAATCTCTCTACAAAAATCGTTATATCTCCTAAACTATTCGTCGCAAACCCCTCAAATAAAAACTTTCGTGATCTACGTGACCAGATCAATAGAAAAAAAGGTATATTATTACCAAGAAGGAACTTTTAATTTTTTACAATTTTTTAAGGTCCGGGGTAAGGAAAATTCGAGAAAATTCGAGAAAATTTTTCGACTCAAATATTGTCAGGCGAGAGTGGGATTCGAATAACCATGAACTGCCAATACCAACTCTGCTTACCGATTTTCCGTAGTTCCCATAGTTTAGGAGGAATTTGAATTCGAAATTTTTGGAAAAAACCGTAAAAATTCAATCTCTCTACAAAAATCGTTATATCTCCTAAACTATTCGTCGCAAACCCCTCAAATAAAAACTTTCGTGATCTACGTGTCCAGATCAATAGAAAAAGAGGTATATTATCACCAAGAAGGAACTTTTAATTTTTTACAATTTGTCAAGGTCCGGGGTAAGGAAAATTCGAGAAAATTCAATCTCTCTATAAAAATCGTTATACCTCCTAAACTATTCGGCGCACACACCTCAAATAAAAACTTTCGTGATCTACGTGACCAGATCAATAGAAAAAGAGGTATATTATTTCCAAGAAGGAAGTTTTAATTTTTTACAATTTTTTAAGGTCCGGGGTAAGGAAAATTAGAGAAAATTCGAGAAAATTCTTCGACTCAAATATTGTCATTCGTGAGTGGAATTCGAAAAATCATGAACTGCCAATACCAACTCTGCTTACCTATTTTCCGTAGTCCCCATAGTTTAGGAGAAATTTGAATTCGAAATTTGAATTCGAAATTTTTGGAAAAAACCGTAAAAATTCAATCTCTCTATAAAAATCGTTATATCTCCTAAACTATTCGTCGCAGATCCTCAAATGAAAACTTTCGTGATCTACGTGACCAGATCAATAGAAAAAGAGGTATATTATTACCAAGAAGGAACTTTTAATTTTTTACAATTTTTTAAGGTCCGGGGTAAGGAAAATTCGAGAAAATTCAATCTCTCTATAAAAATCGTTATATCTCCTAAACTATTCGTCGCAGACACCTCAAATAAAAACTTTCGTGATCTACATGACCAGATCAATAGAAAAAGAGGTATATTATTACCAAGAAGGAACTTTCAATTTTTTACAATTTTTCAAGGTCCGGGGTAAGAAAAATTCGAGAAAATTCGAGAAAATTTTTCGACTCATATATTGTCAGAGGAGAGTGGGATTCGAATAACCATGAACTGCCAATACCAACCCTGCTTACCGATTTTCCGTAGTCCCCATAGTTTAGGAGAAATTTGAATTCGAAATTTTTGGAAAAAACCGTAAAAAATTCAATCTCTCTACAAAAATCGTTATATCTCCTAAACTATTCGTCGCAAACCCCTCAAATAAAAACTTTCGTGATCTACGTGACCAGATCAATAGAAAAAAAGGTATATTATTACCAAGAAGGAACTTTTAATTTTTTACAATTTTTTAAGGTCCGGGGTAAGGAAAATTCGAGAAAATTCGAGAAAATTTTTCGACTCAAATATTGTCAGGCGAGAGTGGGATTCGAATAACCATGAACTGCCAATACCAACTCTGCTTACCGATTTTCCGTAGTTCCCATAGTTTAGGAGGAATTTGAATTCGAAATTTTTGGAAAAAACCGTAAAAATTCAATATCTCTACAAAAATCGTTATATCTCCTAAACTATTCGTCGCAAACCCCTCAAATAAAAACTTTCGTGATCTACGTGTCCAGATCAATAGAAAAAGAGGTATATTATCACCAAGAAGGAACTTTTAATTTTTTACAATTTGTCAAGGTCCGGGGTAAGGAAAATTCGAGAAAATTCAATCTCTCTATAAAAATCGTTATACCTCCTAAACTATTCGTCGCACACACCTCAAATAAAAACTTTCGTGATCTACGTGACCAGATCAATAGAAAAAGAGGTATATTATTTCCAAGAAGGAAGTTTTAATTTTTTACAATTTTTTAAGGTCCGGGGTAAGGAAAATTAGAGAAAATTCGAGAAAATTCTTCGACTCAAATATTGTCATTCGTGAGTGGAATTCGAAAAATCATGAACTGCCAATACCAACTCTGCTTACCTATTTTCCGTAGTCCCCATAGTTTAGGAGAAATTTGAATTCGAAATTTTTGGAAAAAACCGTAAAAATTCAATCTCTCTACTAAAATCGTTATATCTCCTAAACTATTCGTCGCAGACCCCTCATATGAAAACTTTCGTGATCTACGTGACCAGATCAATAGAAAAAGAGGTATATTATTACCAAGAAGGAACTTTTAATTTTTTACAATTTTTCAAGGTAAGAAAAATTCGAGAAAATTCTTCGACTCAAATATTGTCATTCGTGAGTGGAATTCGAATAATCATGAACTGCCAATACCAACTCTGCTTACCGATTTTCCGTAGTCCCCATAGTTTAGGAGAAATTTGAAGTCGAAATTTTTGGAAAAAACCGTAAAAATTCAATCTCTCTATAAAAATCGTTATATCTCCTAAACTATTCGTCGCAGACCCCTCATATAAAAACTTTCGTGATCTACGTGAACAGATCAATAGAAAAAGAAGTATATTATCACCAAGAAGGAACTTTTAATTTTTTACAATTTTTCAAGGTCCGGGGTAAGGAAATTTCGAGAAAATTCAATCTCTCTACAAAAATCGTTATATCTCCTAATCTATTCATCGCAGACCCCTCAAATAAAAACTTTCGTGATCTACGTGAACAGATCAATAGAAAAAGAGGTATTTTATTACCAAGAAAGATCTTTTGATTTTTTACAATTTTTCAAGGTCCGGGGTAAGGAAAATTCGAGAAAATTCAATCTCTCTATATTATTCTATTCTCTCTATTCTTTATATGTCACACTCATAAGGATGTCACGCAGCTAGCTATAATCTCCCACGTGGTAAGGTCAATTGCTGCTGTAACCACAAATGCACGACTGACTTCTGTTGTTGATTTCATTTGTTTGTTATTTCCTTCAATGTTTCTCATTCTAACACTTCTCATCGTATTGCACAGGGACGAAAGCTTGACACACATGTCTAAGGAAATCACATTGGTAAAAGGGACTGTTCTTATTCCCTTCTTTTTGTTTAATTAACAATTATCCAAGTGAGCCATTCCACATTCTCATTTCTCATTTCTCATTCTAACACTTTTCATTGTATTGCACAGGGACGAAAGCTTGACACACGTGTTTAAGGAAACCACTTTGGTATAAGGGACTGTTCTTATTCCCTTCTTTTTGTTTAATGAACAATTATCCAAGTAAGCCATTCCACATTGTTGATTTTCTTGGACTCGGATGACACGCAGGTAGCTATAATCTCCCACGTGGTAAGGTCAATTGCTGCTGTAACCACAAATGCACGACTGACTCCTGTTGTTGATTTCATTCGTTTGTTATTTCCTTCAATGTTTCTCATTCTAACACTTTTCATCGTATTGCACAGGGACGAAAGCTTGACACACGTGTCTAAGGAAACCACTTTGGTATAAGGGACTGTTCTTATTCCCTTCTTTTTGTTAAATGAACAATTATCCAAGTAAGCCATTCCACATTGTTGATTTTCTTGGACTCGGATGTCACGCAGGTAGCTATAATCTCCCACGTGGTAAGGTCAATTGCTGCTGTAACCACAAATGCACGATTGATTTCTGTTGTTGATTTCATTTGTTTGTTATTTCCTTCTATGTTTCTCATTCTAACACTTTTCATCGTATTGCACAGGGACGAAAGCTTGACACACGTGTCTAAGGAAACCACTTTGGTATGAGGGACTGTTCTTTTTCCCTTCTTCTTGTTTAATGAACAATTATCCGAGTAAGCCATTCCACATTGTTGATTTTCTTAGACTCGGATGTCACGCAGGTAGCTATAATCTCCCACGTGGTAAGGTCAATTGCTGCTGTAACCACAAATGCACGACTGACTTCTGTTGTTGATTTCATTTGTTTGTTATTTCCTTCAATGTTTCTCATTCTAACACTTCTCATCGTATTGCACAGGGACGAAAGCTTGACACACATGTCTAAGGAAATCACATTGGTAAAAGGGACTGTTCTTATTCCCTTCTTTTTGTTTAATTAACAATTATCCAAGTGAGCCATTCCACATTCTCATTTCTCATTTCTCATTCTAACACTTCTCATCGTATTGCACAGGGACGAAAGCTTGACACACGTGTCTATGGAAACCACATTGGTATAAGGGACTGTTCTTATTCCCTTCCTTCTGTTTAATGATTAATCATCCAAGTGAGCCATTCCACATTGTTGATTTTCTTGGACTCGGATGACACGCAGGTAGCTATAATCTCCCACGTGGTAAGGTCAATTGCTGCTGTAACCACAAATGCACGACTGACTTCTGTTGTTGATTTCATTTGTTTGTTATTTCCTTCTATGTTTCTCATTCTAACACTTTTCATCGTATTGCACAGGGACGAAAGCTTGACACACGTGTCTAAGGAAACCACTTCGGTATAAGGGACTGTTCTTATTCCCTTCTTTTTGTTTAATGAACAATTATCCAAATAAGCCATTCCACATTGTTGATTTTCTTGGACTCGGATGTCACGCAGGTAGCTATAATCTCCCACGTGGTAAGGTCAATTGCTGCTGTAACCACAAATGCACGACTGACTTCTGTTGTTGATTTCATTCGTTTGTTATTTTCTTCAATGTTTTTCATTCTAACACTTTTCATCGTATTGCACAGGGACGAAAGCTTGACACACGTGTCTAAGGAAACCACATTGGTATAAGGGACTTTTCTTATTCCCTTTTTTCTTTTTGATGAACAATTATCCAAATAAGCCATTCCACATTGTTGATTTTCTTGGACTCGGATGTCACGCAGGTAGCTATAATCTATCACGTGGCAAGGTCAATTGCTGCTGTAACCACAAATGCACGACTGACTTCTGTTGTTGATTTCATTTGTTTGTTTTTTCCTTCTATGTTTCTCATTCTAACACTTTTTATCGTATTGCACAGGGACGAAAGCTTGACACACGTGTCTAAGGAAACCACATTGGTATAAGGGACTTTTCTTATTCCCTTTTTTCTTTTTGATGAACAATTATCCAAATAAGCCATTCCACATTGTTGATTTTCTTGGACTCGGATGTCACGCAGGTAGCTATAATCTATCACGTGGTAAGGTCAATTGCTGCTGTAACCACAAATGCACGACTGACTTCTGTTGTTGATTTCATTTGTTTGTTTTTTCCTTCTATGTTTCTCATTCTAACACTTTTCATCGTATTGCACAGGGACGAAAGCTTGACACACGTGTCTTAGGAAACCACATTGGTATAAGGGACTTTTCTTATTCCCTTTTTTCTTTTTGATGAACAATTATCCAAATAAGCCATTCCACATTGTTGAATTTCTTGGACTCGGATGTCACGCAGGTAGCTATAATCTCCCACGTGGTAAGGTCAATTGCTGCTGTAACCACAAATGCACGACTGACTTCTGTTGTTGATTTCATTCGTTTGTTATTTTCTTCAATGTTTCTCATATTAACACTTTTCATCGTATTGCACAGGGACGAAAGCTTGACACACGTGTCTAAGGAAACCACTTCGGTATAAGGACTGTTCTTATTCCCTTCTTTTTGTTTAATGAACAATTATACAAGTAAGCCATTCCACATTGTTGATTTTCTTGGACTCGGATGTCACGCAGGTAGCTATAATCTCCCACGTGGTAAGGTCAATTGCTGCTGTAACCACAAATGCACGACTGACTTCTGTTGTTGATTTCATTTGTAAGTTTTTTCTTTCTATGTTTCTCATTCTAACCCTTTTCATCGTATTACACAGGGACGAAAGCTTGACTTACGTGTCTAAGGAAGCCACATTGGTATGAGGGACTGTTCTTATTCCCTTTTTTCTTTTTGATGAACAATTATCCAAGTAAGCCATTCCACATTGTTGATTTTCTTGGACTCGGATGTCACGCAGGTAGCTATAATCTCCCACGTGGTAAGGTCAATTACTGCTGTAACCACAAATGCACGACTGACTTCTGTTTTTGATTTCATTCGCTTGTTATTTTCTTCAATGTTTCTCAATCTAACACTTTTCATCGTATTGCACAGGGACGAAAGCTTGACACACGTGTCTATGGAAACCACATCGGTATAAGGGACTGTTCTTATTCCATTCTTTCTGTATAATGATCAATTATCCAAGTAAGCCATTCCACATTGTTGATTTTCTTGGACTCGGATGTCACGCAGGTAGCTATCATCTCCCACGTGGTAAGGTCAATTACTGCTGTAACCACAAATGCACGACTGACTTCTGTTGTTGATTTCATTTGTTTGTTATTTCCTTCAATGTTTCTCATTCTAACTCTTTTCATCGTATTACATCGAATTCAAATTTCTCCTAAACTATGGGGACTACGGAAAATAGGTAAGCAGAGTTGGTATTGGCAGTTCATGATTTTTCGAATTCCACTCACGAATGACAATATTTGAGTCGAAGAATTTTCTCGAATTTTCTCTAATTTTCCCTACCCCGGACCTTAAAAAATTGTAAAAAATTAAAACTTCCTTCTTGGAAATAATATACCTCTTTTTCTATTGATCTGGTCACGTAGATCACGAAAGTTTTTATTTGAGGTGTGTGCGACGAATAGTTTAGGAGGTATAACGATTTTTATAGAGAGATTGAATTTTCTCGAATTTTCCTTACCCCGGACCTTGACGAATTGTAAAAAATTAAAAGTTCCTTCTTGGTGATAATATACCTCTTTTTCTATTGATCTGGACACGTAGATCACGAAAGTTTTTATTTGAGGGGTTTGCGACGAATATTTTAGGAGATATAACGATTTTTGTAGAGATATTGAATTTTTACGGTTTTTTCCAAAAATTTCGAATTCAAATTCCTCCTAAACTATGGGAACTACGGAAAATCGGTAAGCAGAGTTGGTATTGGCAGTTCATGGTTATTCGAATCCCACTCTCGCCTGACAATATTTGAGTCGAAAAATTTTCTCGAATTTTCTCGAATTTTCCTTACCCCGGACTTTAAAAAATTGTGAAAAATTAAAAGTTCCTTCTTGGTAATAATATACCTTTTTTTCTATTGATCTGGTCACGTAGATCACGAAAGTTTTTATTTGAGGGGTTTGCGACGAATAGTTTAGGAGATATAACGATTTTTGTAGAGAGATTGAATTTTTACGGTTTTTTCCAAAAATTTCGAATTCAAATTTCTCCTAAACTATGGGGACTACGGAAAATCGGTAAGCAGAGTTGGTATTGGCAGTTCATGGTTATTCGAATCCCACTCTCCTCTGACAATATATGAGTCGAAAAATTTTCTCGAATTTTCTCGAATTTTTCTTACCCCGGACCTTGTAAAATTGTAAAAAATTGAAAGTTCCTTCTTGGTAATAATATACCTCTTTTTCTATTGATCTGGTCATGTAGATCACGAAAGTTTTTATTTGAGGTGTCTGCGACGAATAGTTTAGGAGATATAACGATTTTTATAGAGAGATTGAATTTTCTCGAATTTTCCTTACCCCGGACCTTAAAAAATTGTGAAAAATTAAAAGTTCCTTCTTGGTAATAATATACCTCTTTTTCTATTGATCTGGTCACGTAGATCACGAAAGTTTTTATTTGAGGATCTGCGACGAATAGTTTAGGAGATATAACGATTTTTATAGAGAGATTGAATTTTCTCGAATTTTCCTTACCCCGGACCTTGAAAAATTGTAAAAAATTAAAAGATCTTTCTTGGTAATAAAATACCTCTTTTTCTATTGATCTGTTCACGTAGATCACGAAAGTTTTTATTTGAGGGGTCTGCGACGAATAGTTTAGGAGATATAACGATTTTTGTAGAGAGATTGAATTTTTTCGAATTTTCCTTACCCCGGACCTTGAAAAATTGTAAAAAATTAAAAGTTCCTTCTTGGTAATAATATACCTCTTTTTCTATTGATCTGGTCACGTAGATCACGAAAGTTTTTATTTGAGGGGTTTGCGACGAAAAGTTTAGGAGATATAACGATTTTTGTAGAGAGATTGAATTTTTACGGTTTTTTCCAAAAATTTCGAATTCAAATTTCTCCTAAACTATGGGGACTACGGAAAATCGGTAAGCAGAGTTGGTATTGGCAGTTCATGGTTATTCGAATCCCACTCTCGCCTGACAATATTTGAGTCGAAAAATTTTCTCGAATTTTCTCGAATTTTCCTTACCCCGGACCTTAAAAAATTGTAAAAAATTAAAAGTTCCTTCTTGGTAATAATATACCTCTTTTTCTATTGATCTGGTCATGAAGATCACGAAAGTTTTTATTTGAGGAGTCTGCGACGAATAGTTTAGGAGATATAACGATTTTTATAGAGAGATTGAATTTTCTCGAATTTTCCTTACCCCGGACCTTGAAAAATTGTAAAAAATTAAAAGATCTTTCTTGGTTATAAAAAACCTCTTTTTCTATTGATCTGTTCACGTAGATCACGAAAGTTTTTATTTGAGGGGTCTGCAACGAAAAGTTTAGGAGATATAACGATTTTTGTAGAGAGATTGAATTTTCTCGAATTTTCCTTACCCCGGACCTTAAAAAATTGTAACGAATTAAAAGTTCCTTCTTGGTGATAATATACCCCTTTTTCTATTGATGTGTTCACGTAGATCACGAAAGTTTTTATATGAGGGGTCTGCGACGAATAGTTTAGGAGATATAACGATTTTTATAGAGAGATTGAATTTTTACGGTTTTTTCCAAAAATTTCGACTTCAAATTTCTCCTAAACTATGGGGACTACGGAAAATCGGTGAGCAGAGTTGGTATTGGCAGTTCATGGTTATTCGAATCCCACTCTCGCCTGACAATATTTGAGTCGAAAAATTTTCTCGAATTTTTCTTACCCCGGACCTTAAAAAATTGTAAAAAATTGAAAGTTCCTTCTTGGTAATAATATACCTCTTTTTCTATTGATGTGGTCATGTAGATCACGAAAGTTTTTATTTGAGCAGTCTGCGACGAATAGTTTAGGAGATATAACGATTTTTATAGAGAGATTGAATTTTCTCGAATTTTCCTTACCCCGGACCTTGAAAAATTGTAAAAAATTAAAAGTTCCTTCTTGGTGATAAAATACCTCTTTTTCTATTGATCTGTTCACGTAGATCACGAAAGTTTTTATTTGAGGGGTCTGCGACGAATAGTTTAGGAGATATAACGATTTTTATAGAGAGATTGAATTTTCTCGAATTTTCCTTACCCCGGACCTTGAAAAATTGTAAAAAATTAAAAGTTCGATTTTGGTGATAATATACCTCTTTTTCTATTGATCTGTTCACGTAGATCACGAAAGTTTTTATTTGAGGGGTCTGCAACGAAAAGTTTAGGAGATATAACGATTTTTGTAGAGAGATTGAATTTTCTCGAATTTTCCTTACTCCGGACCTTAAAAAATTGTAAAGAATTAAAAGTTCCTTCTTGGTGATAATATACCCCTTTTTCTATTGATGTGTTCACGTAGATCACGAAAGTTTTTATATGAGGGGTCTGCGACGAAAAGTTTAGGAGATATAACGATTTTTGTAGAGAGATTGAATTTTTACGGTTTTTTCCAAAAATTTCGAATTCAAATTTCTCCTAAACTATGGGGACTACGGAAAATCGGTAAGCAGAGTTGGTATTGGCAGTTCATGGTTATTCGAATCCCACTCTCCTCTGACAATATATGAGTCGAAAAATTTTCTCGAATTTTCTCGAATTTTTCTTACCCCGGACCTTGAAAAATTGTAAAAAATTGAAAGTTCCTTCTTGGTAATAATATACCTCTTTTTCTATTGATCTGGTCATGTAGATCACGAAAGTTTTTATTTGAGGTGTCTGCGACGAATAGTTTAGGAGATATAACGATTTTTATAGAGAGATTGAATTTTCTCGAATTTTCCTTACCCCGGACCTTAAAAAATTGTAAAAAATTAAAAGTTCCTTCTTGGTAATAATATACCTCTTTTTCTATTGATCTGGTCACGTAGATCACGAAAGTTTTTATTTGAGGATCTGCGACGAATAGTTTAGGAGATATAACGATTTTTATAGAGAGATTTAATTTTCTCGAATTTTCCTTACCCCGGACCTTGAAAAATTGTAAAAAATTAAAAGATCTTTCTTGGTAATAAAATACCTCTTTTTCTATTGATCTGTTCACGTAGATCACGAAAGTTTTTATTTGAGGGGTCTGCGACGAATAGTTTAGGAGATATAACGATTTTTGTAGAGAGATTGAATTTTTTCGAATTTTCCTTACCCCGGACCTTGAAAAATTGTAAAAAATTAAAAGTTCCTTCTTGGTAATAATATACCTCTTTTTCTATTGATCTGGTCACGTAGATCACGAAAGTTTTTATTTGAGGGGTTTGCGACGAAAAGTTTAGGAGATATAACGATTTTTGTAGAGAGATTGAATTTTTACGGTTTTTTCCAAAAATTTCGAATTCAAATTTCTCCTAAACTATGGGGACTACGGAAAATCGGTAAGCAGAGTTGGTATTGGCAGTTCATGGTTATTCGAATCCCACTCTCGCCTGACAATATTTGAGTCGAAAAATTTTCTCGAATTTTCTCGAATTTTCCTTACCCCGGACCTTAAAAAATTGTAAAAAATTAAAAGTTCCTTCTTGGTAATAATATACCTCTTTTTCTATTGATCTGGTCATGAAGATCACGAAAGTTTTTATTTGAGGAGTCTGCGACGAATAGTTTAGGAGATATAACGATTTTTATAGAGAGATTGAATTTTCTCGAATTTTCCTTACCCCGGACCTTGAAAAATTGTAAAAAATTAAAAGATCTTTCTTGGTTATAAAATACCTCTTTTTCTATTGATCTGTTCACGTAGATCACGAAAGTTTTTATTTGAGGGGTCTGCAACGAAAAGTTTAGGAGATATAACGATTTTTGTAGAGAGATTGAATTTTCTCGAATTTTCCTTACCCCGGACCTTAAAAAATTGTAAAGAATTAAAAGTTCCTTCTTGGTGATAATATACCCCTTTTTCTATTGATGTGTTCACGTAGATCACGAAAGTTTTTATATGAGGGGTCTGCGACGAATAGTTTAGGAGATATAACGATTTTTATAGAGAGATTGAATTTTTACGGTTTTTTCCAAAAATTTCGACTTCAAATTTCTCCTAAACTATGGGGACTACGGAAAATCGGTGAGCAGAGTTGGTATTGGCAGTTCATGGTTATTCGAATCCCACTCTCGCCTGACAATATTTGAGTCGAAAAATTTTCTCGAATTTTTCTTACCCCGGACCTTAAAAAATTGTAAAAAATTGAAAGTTCCTTCTTGGTAATAATATACCTCTTTTTCTATTGATGTGGTCATGTAGATCACGAAAGTTTTTATTTGAGCAGTCTGCGGCGAATAGTTTAGGAGATATAACGATTTTTATAGAGAGATTGAATTTTCTCGAATTTTCCTTACCCCGGACCTTGAAAAATTGTAAAAAATTAAAAGTTCCTTCTTGGTGATAAAATACCTCTTTTTCTATTGATCTGTTCACGTAGATCACGAAAGTTTTTATTTGAGGGGTCTGCGACGAATAGTTTAGGAGATATAACGATTTTTATAGAGAGATTGAATTTTCTCGAATTTTCCTTACCCCGGACCTTGAAAAATTGTAAAAAATTAAAAGTTCGATTTTGGTGATAATATACCTCTTTTTCTATTGATCTGTTCACGTAGATCACGAAAGTTTTTATTTGAGGGGTCTGCAACGAAAAGTTTAGGAGATATAACGATTTTTGTAGAGAGATTGAATTTTCTCGAATTTTCCTTACTCCGGACCTTAAAAAATTGTAAAGAATTAAAAGTTCCTTCTTGGTGATAATATACCCCTTTTTCTATTGATGTGTTCACGTAGATCACGAAAGTTTTTATATGAGGGGTCTGCGACGAATAGTTCAGGAGATATAACGATTTTTATAGAGAGATTGAATTTTTACGGTTTTTTCCAAAAATTTCGACTTCAAATTTCTCCTAAACTATGGGGACTACGGAAAATCGGTGAGCAGAGTTGGTATTGGCAGTTCATGGTTATTCGAATCCCACTCTCGCCTGACAATATTTGAGTCGAAAAATTTTCTCGAATTTTTCTTACCCCGGACCTTAAAAAATTGTAAAAAATTGAAAGTTCCTTCTTGGTAATAATATACCTCTTTTTCTATTGATGTGGTCATGTAGATCACGAAAGTTTTTATTTGAGCAGTCTGCGACGAATAGTTTAGGAGTTTTAACGATTTTTATAGAGAGATTGAATTTTCTCGAATTTTCCTTACCCCGGACCTTGAAAAATTGTAAAAAATTAAAAGTTCCTTCTTGGTGATAAAATACCTCTTTTTCTATTGATCTCTTCACGTAGATCACGAAAGTTTTTATTTGAGGGGTCTGCGACGAATAGTTTAGGAGATATAACGATTTTTGTAGAGAGATTGAATTTTCTCGAATTTTCCTTACCCCGGACCTTAAAAAATTGTAAAAAATTAAAAGTTCGATTTTGGTGATAATATACCTCTTTTTCTATTGATCTGTTCACGTAGTTCACGAAGATCACGAAAGTTTTTATTTGAGGGGTCTGCGACGAATAGTTTAGGAGATATAACGATTTTTGTAGAGAGATTTTCTCGAATTTTCCTTACCCCGGACCTTAAAAAATTGTAAAAAATTAAAAGTTCCTTCTTGGTGATAATATACCTCTTTTTCTATTGATCTGTTCACGTAGATCACGAAAGTTTTTATATGAGGGGTCTGCGACGAATAGTTTAGGAGATATAACGATTTTTATAGAGAGATTGAATTTTTACGGTTTTTTCCAAAAATTTCGACTTCAAATTTCTCCTAAACTATGCGGACTACGGAAAATCGGTGAGCAGAGTTGGTATTGGCAGTTCATGATAATTCGAATTCCACTCACGAATGACAATATTTGAGTCGAAGAATTTTCTCGAATTTTTCTTACCCCGGACCTTGAAAAATTGTAAAAAATTAAAAGTTCCTTCTTGGTAATAATATACTTCTTTTTCTATTGATCTGGTCACGTAGATCACGAAAGTTTTTATTTGAGGGGTTTGCGACGAATAGTTTAGGAGATATAACGATTTTAGTAGAGAGATTGAATTTTTACGGTTTTTTCCAAAAATTTCGAATTCAAATTTCTCTTAAACTATGGGGACTACGGAAAATCGGTAAGCAGAGTTGGTATTGGCAGTTCATGGTTATTCGAATCCCACTCTCGCCTGACAATATTTGAGTCGAAAAATTTTCTCGAATTTCCTCGAATTTTCCTCACCCCGGACCTTAAAAAATTGTAAAAAATTAAAAGTTCCTTCTTGGTAATAATATACCTCTTTTTCTTTTGATCTGGTCATGTAGATCACGAAAGTTTTTATTTGAGGAGTCTGCGACGAATAGTTTAGGAGATATAACGATTTTTATAGAGAGATTGAATTTTCTCGAATTTTCCTTACCCCGGACTTTGAAAAATTGTAAAAAATTAAAAGATCTTTTTTGGTAATAAAATACCTCTTTTTCTATTGATCTGTTCACGTAGATCACGAAAGTTTTTATTTGAGGGGTCTGCGACGAATAGTTTAGGAGATATAACGATTTTTGTAGAGAGATTGAATTTTCTCGAATTTTCCTTACCCCGGACCTTGAAAAATTGTAAAAAATTAAAAGATCTTTCTTGGTAATAAAATACCTCTTTTTCTATTGATCTGTTCACGTAGATCACGAAAGTTTTTATTTGAGGAGTCTGCGACGAATAGTTTAGGAGATATAACGATTTTTATAGAGAGATTGAATTTTCTCGAATTTTCCTTACCCCGGACCTTAAAAAATTGTAAAAAATTAAAAGTTCCTTCTTGGTAATAATATACCTCTTTTTCTATTGATCTGGTCACGTAGATCACGAAAGTTTTTATTTGAGGATCTGCGACGAATAGTTTAGGAGATATAACGATTTTTATAGAGAGATTGAATTTTATCGAATTTTCCTTACCCCGGACCTTGAAAAATTGTAAAAAATTAAAAGATCTTTCTTGGTAATAAAATACCTCTTTTTCTATTGATCTGTTCACGTAGATCACGAAAGTTTTTATTTGAGGGGTCTGCGACGAATAGTTTAGGAGATATAACGATTTTTGTAGAGAGATTGAATTTTTTCGAATTTTCCTTACCCCGGACCTTGAAAAATTGTAAAAAATTAAAAGTTCCTTCTTGGTAATAATATACTTCTTTTTCTATTGATATGGTCACGTAGATCACGAAAGTTTTTATTTGAGGGGTTTGCGACGAATAGTTTAGGAGATATAACGATTTTAGTAGAGAGATTGAATTTTTACGGTTTTTTCCAAAAATTTCGAATTCAAATTTCTCTTAAACTATGGGGACTACGGAAAATCGGTAAGCAGAGTTGGTATTGGCAGTTCATGGTTATTCGAATCCCACTCTCGCCTGACAATATTTGAGTCGAAAAATTTTCTCGAATTTCCTCGAATTTTCCTCACCCCGGACCTTAAAAAATTGTAAAAAATTAAAAGTTCCTTCTTGGTAATAATATACCTCTTTTTCTTTTGATCTGGTCATGTAGATCACGAAAGTTTTTATTTGAGGGGTCTGCGACGAATAGTTTAGGAGATATAACGATTTTTGTAGAGAGATTGAATTTTCTCGAATTTTCCTTACCCCGGACCTTGAAAAATTGTAAAAAATTAAAAGATCTTTCTTGGTAATAAAATACCTCTTTTTCTATTGATCTGTTCACGTAGATCACGAAAGTTTTTATTTGAGGAGTCTGCGACGAATAGTTTAGGAGATATAACGATTTTAATAGAGAGATTGAATTTTCTCGAATTTTGCTTACCCTGGACCTTAAAAAATTGTAAAAAATTAAAAGTTCCTTCTTGGTAATAATATACCTCTTTTTCTATTGATCTGGTCACGTAGATCACGAAAGTTTTTATTTGAGGATCTGCGACGAATAGTTTAGGAGATATAACGATTTTTATAGAGAGATTGAATTTTCTCGAATTTTCCTTACCCCGGACCTTGAAAAATTGTAAAAAATTAAAAGATCTTTCTTGGTAATAAAATACCTCTTTTTCTATTGATCTGTTCACGTAGATCACGAAAGTTTTTATTTGAGGGGTCTGCGACGAATAGTTTAGGAGATATAACGATTTTTGTAGAGAGATTGAATTTTTTCGAATTTTCCTTACCCCGGACCTTGAAAAATTGTAAAAAATTAAAAGTTCCTTCTTGGTAATAATATACTTCTTTTTCTATTGATATGGTCACGTAGATCACGAAAGTTTTTATTTGAGGGGTTTGCGACGAATAGTTTAGGAGATATAACGATTTTAGTAGAGAGATTGAATTTTTACGGTTTTTTCCAAAAATTTCGAATTCAAATTTCTCTTAAACTATGGGGACTACGGAAAATCGGTAAGCAGAGTTGGTATTGGCAGTTCATGGTTATTCGAATCCCACTCTCGCCTGACAATATTTGAGTCGAAAAATTTTCTCGAATTTCCTCGAATTTTCCTCACCCCGGACCTTAAAAAATTGTAAAATATTAAAAGTTCCTTCTTGGTAATAATATACCTCTTTTTCTTTTGATCTGGTCATGTAGATCACGAAAGTTTTTATTTGAGGAGTCTGCGACGAATAGTTTAGGAGATATAACGATTTTTATAGAGAGATTGAATTTTCTCGAATTTTCCTTACCCCGGACTTTGAAAAATTGTAAAAAATTAAAAGATCTTTTTTGGTAATAAAATACCTCTTTTTCTATTGATCTGTTCACGTAGATCACGAAAGTTTTTATTTGAGGGGTCTGCGACGAATAGTTTAGGAGATATAACGATTTTTGTAGAGAGATTGAATTTTCTCGAATTTTCCTTACCCCGGACCTTGAAAAATTGTAAAAAATTAAAAGATCTTTCTTGGTAATAAAATACCTCTTTTTCTATTGATCTGTTCACGTAGATCACGAAAGTTTTTATTTGAGGAGTCTGCGACGAATAGTTTAGGAGATATAACGATTTTTATAGAGAGATTGAATTTTCTCGAATTTTCCTTACCCCGGACCTTAAAAAATTGTAAAAAATTAAAAGTTCCTTCTTGGTAATAATATACCTCTTTTTCTATTGATCTGGTCACGTAGATCACGAAAGTTTTTATTTGAGGATCTGCGACGAATAGTTTAGGAGATATAACGATTTTTATAGAGAGATTGAATTTTCTCGAATTTTCCTTACCCCGGACCTTGAAAAATTGTAAAAAATTAAAAGATCTTTCTTGGTAATAAAATACCTCTTTTTCTATTGATCTGTTCACGTAGATCACGAAAGTTTTTATTTGAGGGGTCTGCGACGAATAGTTTAGGAGATATAACGATTTTTGTAGAGAGATTGAATTTTTTCGAATTTTCCTTACCCCGGACCTTGAAAAATTGTAAAAAATTAAAAGTTCCTTCTTGGTAATAATATACCTCTTTTTCTATTGATCTGGTCACGTAGATCACGAAAGTTTTTATTTGAGGGGTTTGCGACGAAAAGTTTAGGAGATATAACGATTTTTGTAGAGAGATTGAATTTTTACGGTTTTTTCCAAAAATTTCGAATTCAAATTTCTCCTAAACTATGGGGACTACGGAAAATCGGTAAGCAGAGTTGGTATTGGCAGTTCATGGTTATTCGAATGCCACTCTCGCCTGACAATATTTGAGTCGAAAAATTTTCTCGAATTTTCTCGAATTTTCCTTACCCCGGACCTTAAAAAATTGTAAAAAATTAAAAGTTCCTTCTTGGTAATAATATACCTCTTTTTCTATTGATCTGGTCATGAAGATCACGAAAGTTTTTATTTGAGGAGTCTGCGACGAATAGTTTAGGAGATATAACGATTTTTATAGAGAGATTGAATTTTCTCGAATTTTCCTTACCCCGGACCTTGAAAAATTGTAAAAAATTAAAAGATCTTTCTTGGTTATAAAATACCTCTTTTTCTATTGATCTGTTCACGTAGATCACGAAAGTTTTTATTTGAGGGGTCTGCAACGAAAAGTTTAGGAGATATAACGATTTTTGTAGAGAGATTGAATTTTCTCGAATTTTCCTTACCCCGGACCTTAAAAAATTGTAAAGAATTAAAAGTTCCTTCTTGGTGATAATATACCCCTTTTTCTATTGATGTGTTCACGTAGATCACGAAAGTTTTTATATGAGGGGTCTGCGACGAATAGTTTAGGAGATATAACGATTTTTATAGAGAGATTGAATTTTTACGGTTTTTTCCAAAAATTTCGACTTCAAATTTCTCCTAAACTATGGGGACTACGGAAAATCGGTGAGCAGAGTTGGTATTGGCAGTTCATGGTTATTCGAATCCCACTCTCGCCTGACAATATTTGAGTCGAAAAATTTTCTCGAATTTTTCTTACCCCGGACCTTAAAAAATTGTAAAAAATTGAAAGTTCCTTCTTGGTAATAATATACCTCTTTTTCTATTGATGTGGTCATGTAGATCACGAAAGTTTTTATTTGAGCAGTCTGCGACGAATAGTTTAGGAGATATAACGATTTTTATAGAGAGATTGAATTTTCTCGAATTTTCCTTATCCCGGACCTTGAAAAATTGTAAAAAATTAAAAGTTCCTTCTTGGTGATAAAATACCTCTTTTTCTATTGATCTGTTCACGTAGATCACGAAAGTTTTTATTTGAGGGGTCTGCGACGAATAGTTTAGGAGATATAACGATTTTTGTAGAGAGATTGAATTTTCTCGAATTTTCCTTACCCCGGACCTTAAAAAATTGTAAAAAATTAAAAGTTCGATTTTGGTGATAATATACCTCTTTTTCTATTGATCTGTTCACGTAGTTCACGAAGATCACGAAAGTTTTTATTTGAGGGGTCTGCGACGAATAGTTTAGGAGATATAACGATTTTTGTAGAGAGATTTTCTCGAATTTTCCTTACCCCGGACCTTAAAAAATTGTAAAAAATTAAAAGTTCCTTCTTGGTGATAATATACCTCTTTTTCTATTGATCTGTTCACGTAGATCACGAAAGTTTTTATTTGAGGGGTCTGCGACGAATAGTTTAGGAGATATAACGATTTTTGTAGAGAGATTGAATTTTCTCGAATTTTCCTTACCCCGGACCTTAAAAAATTGTAAAAAATTAAAAGTTCGATTTTGGTGATAATATACCTCTTTTTCTATTGATCTGTTCACGTAGTTCACGAAGATCACGAAAGTTTTTATTTGAGGGGTCTGCGACGAATAGTTTAGGAGATATAACGATTTTTGTAGAGAGATTTTCTCGAATTTTCCTTACCCCGGACCTTAAAAAATTGTAAAAAATTAAAAGTTCCTTCTTGGTGATAATATACCTCTTTTTCTATTGATCTGTTCACGTAGATCACGAAAGTTTTTATATGAGGGGTCTGCGACGAATAGTTTAGGAGATATAACGATTTTTATAGAGAGATTGAATTTTTACGGTTTTTTCCAAAAATTTCGACTTCAAATTTCTCCTAAACTATGCGGACTACGGAAAATCGGTGAGCAGAGTTGGTATTGGCAGTTCATGATTATTCGAATTCCACTCACGAATGACAATATTTGAGTCGAAGAATTTTCTCGAATTTTTCTTACCCCGGACCTTGAAAAATTGTAAAAAATTAAAAGTTCCTTCTTGGTAATAATATACCTCTTTTTCTATTGATCTGGAACGTAGATCACGAAAGTTTTTATTTGAGGGGTTTGCGACGAATAGTTTAGCAGATATAACGATTTTAGTAGAGAGATTGAATTTTTACGGTTTTTTTCAAAAATTTCGAATTCAAATTTCTCTTAAACTATGGGGACTACGGAAAATCGGTAAGCAGAGTTGGTATTGGCAGTTCATGGTTATTCGAATCCCACTCTCGCCTGACAATATTTGAGTCGAAAAATTTTCTCGAATTTCCTCGAATTTTCCTCACCCCGGACCTTAAAAAATTGTAAAAAATTAAAAGTTCCTTCTTGGTAATAATATACCTCTTTTTCTTTTGATCTGGTCATGTAGATCACGAAAGTTTTTATTTGAGGGGTCTGCGACGAATAGTTTAGGAGATATAACGATTTTTATAGAGAGATTGAATTTTCTCGAATTTTCCTTACCCCGGACTTTGAAAAATTGTAAAAAATTAAAAGATCTTTTTTGGTAATAAAATACCTCTTTTTCTATTGATCTGTTCACGTAGATCACGAAAGTTTTTATTTGAGGGGTCTGCGACGAATAGTTTAGGAGATATAACGATTTTTGTAGAGAGATTGAATTTTTTCGAATTTTCCTTACCCCGGACCTTGAAAAATTGTAAAAAATTAAAAGTTCCTTCTTGGTAATAACATACCTCTTTTTCTATTGATCTGGTCACGTAGATCACGAAAGTTTTTATTTGAGGGGTTTGCGACGAATAGTTTAGGAGATATAACGATTTTTGTAGAGAGATTGAATTTTTACGGTTTTTTCCAAAAATTTCGAATTCAAATTTCTCCTAAACTATGGGGACTACGGAAAATCGGTAAGCAGAGTTGGTATTGGCAGTTCATGGTTATTCGAATCCCACTCTCGCCTGACAATATTTGAGTCGAAAAATTTTCTCGAATTTTCTCGAATTTTCCTTACCCCGGACCTTAAAAAATTGTAAAAAATTAAAAGTTCTTTCTTGGTAATAATATACCTCTTTTTCTATTGATCTGGTCATGAAGATCACGAAAGTTTTTATTTGAGGAGTCTGCGACGAATAGTTTAGGAGATATAACGATTTTTATAGAGAGATTGAATTTTCTCGAATTTTCCTTACCCCGGACCTTGAAAAATTGTAAAAAATTAAAAGATCTTTCTTGGTAATAAAATACCTCTTTTTCTATTGATCTGTTCACGTAGATCACGAAAGTTTTTATTTGAGGGGTCTGCAACGAAAAGTTTAGGAGATATAACGATTTTTGTAGAGAGATTGAATTTTCTCGAATTTTCCTTACCCCGGACCTTAAAAAATTGTAAAGAATTAAAAGTTCCTTCTTGGTGATAATATACCCCTTTTTCTATTGATGTGTTCACGTAGATCACGAAAGTTTTTATATGAGGGGTCTGCGACGAATAGTTTAGGAGATATAACGATTTTTATAGAGAGATTGAATTTTTACGGTTTTTTCCAAAAATTTCGACTTCAAATTTCTCCTAAACTATGGGGACTACGGAAAATCGGTGAGCAGAGTTGGTATTGGCAGTTCATGGTTATTCGAATCCCACTCTCGCCTGACAATATTTGAGTCGAAAAATTTTCTCGAATTTTTCTTACCCCGGACCTTAAAAAATTGTAAAAAATTGAAAGTTCCTTCTTGGTAATAATATACCTCTTTTTCTATTGATCTGGTCATGTAGATCACGAAAGTTTTTATTTGAGCAGTCTGCGACGAATAGTTTAGGAGATATAACGATTTTTATAGAGAGAT
Organism: Harmonia axyridis; assembly: GCF_914767665.1. Classification (NCBI taxonomy): domain Eukaryota; kingdom Metazoa; phylum Arthropoda; class Insecta; order Coleoptera; family Coccinellidae; genus Harmonia; species Harmonia axyridis. The sequence continues at coordinate 46,602,879 of NC_059503.1, forward strand.
TGAATTTTCTCGAATTTTCCTTACCCCGGACCTTGAAAAATTGTAAAAAATTAAAAGTTCCCTCTTGGTGATAAAATACCTCTTTTTCTATTGATCTGTTCACGTAGATCACGAAAGTTTTTATTTGAGGAGTCTGCGACGAATAGTTTAGGAGATATAACGATTTTTGTAGAGAGATTGAATTTTCTCGAATTTTCCTTACCCCGGACCTTAAAAAATTGTAAAAAATTAAAAGTTCCTTCTTGGTGATAATATACCTCTTTTTCTATTGATCTGTTCACGTAGTTCACGAAGATCACGAAAGTTTTTATTTGAGGGGTCTGCGACGAATAGTTTAGGAGATATAACGATTTTTGTAGAGAGATTGAATTTTCTCGAATTTTCCTTACCCCGGACCTTGAAAAATTGTAAAAAATTAAAAGTTCCTTCTTGGTGATAAAATACCTCTTTTTCTATTGATCTGTTCACGTAGATCACGAAAGTTTTTATTTGAGGGGTCTGCGACGAATAGTTTAGGAGATATAACGATTTTTGTAGAGAGATTTTCTCGAATTTTCCTTACCCCGGACCTTAAAAAATTGTAAAAAATTAAAAGTTCCTTCTTGGTGATAATATACCTCTTTTTCTATTGATCTGTTCACGTAGATCACGAAAGTTTTTATTTGAGGGGTCTGCGACGAATAGTTTAGGAGATATAACGATTTTTGTAGAGAGATTGAATTTTCTCGAATTTTCCTTACCCCGGACCTTAAAAAATTGTAAAAAATTAAAAGTTCGATTTTGGTGATAATATACCTCTTTTTCTATTGATCTGTTCACGTAGTTCACGAAGATCACGAAAGTTTTTATTTGAGGGGTCTGCGACGAATAGTTTAGGAGATATAACGATTTTTGTAGAGAGATTTTCTCGAATTTTCCTTACCCCGGACCTTAAAAAATTGTAAAAAATTAAAAGTTCCTTCTTGGTGATAATATACCTCTTTTTCTATTGATCTGTTCACGTAGATCACGAAAGTTTTTATATGAGGGGTCTGCGACGAATAGTTTAGGAGATATAACGATTTTTATAGAGAGATTGAATTTTTACGGTTTTTTCCAAAAATTTCGACTTCAAATTTCTCCTAAACTATGCGGACTACGGAAAATCGGTGAGCAGAGTTGGTATTGGCAGTTCATGATTATTCGAATTCCACTCACGAATGACAATATTTGAGTCGAAGAATTTTCTCGAATTTTTCTTACCCCGGACCTTGAAAAATTGTAAAAAATTAAAAGTTCCTTCTTGGTAATAATATACCTCTTTTTCTATTGATCTGGTCACGTAGATCACGAAAGTTTTTATTTGAGGGGTTTGCGACGAATAGTTTAGCAGATATAACGATTTTAGTAGAGAGATTGAATTTTTACGGTTTTTTCCAAAAATTTCGAATTCAAATTTCTCTTAAACTATGGGGACTACGGAAAATCGGTAAGCAGAGTTGGTATTGGCAGTTCATGGTTATTCGAATCCCACTCTCGCCTGACAATATTTGAGTCGAAAAATTTTCTCGAATTTCCTCGAATTTTCCTCACCCCGGACCTTAAAAAATTGTAAAAAATTAAAAGTTCCTTCTTGGTAATAATATACCTCTTTTTCTTTTGATCTGGTCATGTAGATCACGAAAGTTTTTATTTGAGGGGTCTGCGACGAATAGTTTAGGAGATATAACGATTTTTATAGAGAGATTGAATTTTCTCGAATTTTCCTTACCCCGGACTTTGAAAAATTGTAAAAAATTAAAAGATCTTTTTTGGTAATAAAATACCTCTTTTTCTATTGATCTGTTCACGTAGATCACGAAAGTTTTTATTTGAGGGGTCTGCGACGAATAGTTTAGGAGATATAACGATTTTTGTAGAGAGATTGAATTTTCTCGAATTTTCCTTACCCCGGACCTTAAAAAATTGTAAAAAATTAAAAGTTCCTTCTTGGTAATAATATACCTTTTTTTCTATTGATCTGGTCACGTAGATCACGAAAGTTTTTATTTGAGGAGCTGCGACGAATAGTTTAGGAGATATAACGATTTTTATAGAGAGATTGAATTTTCTCGAATTTTCCTTACCCCGGACCTTGAAAAATTGTAAAAAATTAAAAGATCTTTCTTGGTAATAAAATACCTCTTTTTCTATTGATCTGTTCACGTAGATCACGAAAGTTTTTATTTGAGGGGTCTGCGACGAATAGTTTAGGAGATATAACGATTTTTGTAGAGAGATTGAATTTTTTCGAATTTTCCTTACCCCGGACCTTGAAAAATTGTAAAAAATTAAAAGTTCCTTCTTGGTAATAACATACCTCTTTTTCTATTGATCTGGTCACGTAGATCACGAAAGTTTTTATTTGAGGGGTTTGCGACGAATAGTTTAGGAGATATAACGATTTTTGTAGAGAGATTGATTTTTTACGGTTTTTTCCAAAAATTTCGAATTCAAATTTCTCCTAAACTATGGGGACTACGGAAAATCGGTAAGCAGAGTTGGTATTGGCAGTTCATGGTTATTCGAATCCCACTCTCGCCTGACAATATTTGAGTCGAAAAATTTTCTCGAATTTTCTCGAATTTTCCTTACCCCGGACCTTAAAAAATTGTAAAAAATTAAAAGTTCTTTCTTGGTAATAATATACCTCTTTTTCTATTGATCTGGTCATGAAGATCACGAAAGTTTTTATTTGAGGAGTCTGCGACGAATAGTTTAGGAGATATAACGATTTTTATAGAGAGATTGAATTTTCTCGAATTTTCCTTACCCCGGACCTTGAAAAATTGTAAAAAATTAAAAGATCTTTCTTGGTAATAAAATACCTCTTTTTCTATTGATCTGTTCACGTAGATCACGAAAGTTTTTATTTGAGGGGTCTGCAACGAAAAGTTTAGGAGATATAACGATTTTTGTAGAGAGATTGAATTTTCTCGAATTTTCCTTACCCCGGACCTTAAAAAATTGTAAAGAATTAAAAGTTCCTTCTTGGTGATAATATACCCCTTTTTCTATTGATGTGTTCACGTAGATCACGAAAGTTTTTATATGAGGGGTCTGCGACGAATAGTTTAGGAGATATAACGATTTTTATAGAGAGATTGAATTTTTACGGTTTTTTCCAAAAATTTCGACTTCAAATTTCTCCTAAACTATGGGGACTACGGAAAATCGGTGAGCAGAGTTGGTATTGGCAGTTCATGGTTATTCGAATCCCACTCTCGCCTGACAATATTTGAGTCGAAAAATTTTCTCGAATTTTTCTTACCCCGGACCTTAAAAAATTGTAAAAAATTGAAAGTTCCTTCTTGGTAATAATATACCTCTTTTTCTATTGATCTGGTCATGTAGATCACGAAAGTTTTTATTTGAGCAGTCTGCGACGAATAGTTTAGGAGATATAACGATTTTTATAGAGAGATTGAATTTTCTCGAATTTTCCTTACCCCGGACCTTGAAAAATTGTAAAAAATTAAAAGTTCCCTCTTGGTGATAAAATACCTCTTTTTCTATTGATCTGTTCACGTAGATCACGAAAGTTTTTATTTGAGGGGTCTGCGACGAATAGTTTAGGAGATATAACGATTTTTGTAGAGAGATTGAATTTTCTCGAATTTTCCTTACCCCGGACCTTAAAAAATTGTAAAAAATTAAAAGTTCCTTCTTGGTGATAATATACCTCTTTTTCTATTGATCTGTTCACGTAGTTCACGAAGATCACGAAAGTTTTTATTTGAGGGGTCTGCGACGAATAGTTTATTAGATATAACGATTTTTGTAGAGAGATTGAATTTTCTCGAATTTTCCTTACCCCGGACCTTGAAAAATTGTAAAAAATTAAAAGTTCCTTCTTGGTGATAAAATACCTCTTTTTCTATTGATCTGTTCACGTAGATCACGAAAGTTTTTATTTGAGGGGTCTGCGACGAATAGTTTAGGAGATATAACGATTTTTGTAGAGAGATTTTCTCGAATTTTCCTTACCCCGGACCTTAAAAAATTGTAAAAAATTGAAAGTTCCTTCTTGGTAATAATATACCTCTTTTTCTATTGATCTGGTCATGTAGATCACGAAAGTTTTTATTTGAGCAGTCCGCGACGAATAGTTTAGGAGATATAACGATTTTTATAGAGAGATTGAATTTTCTCGAATTTTCCTTACCCCGGACCTTGAAAAATTGTAAAAAATCAAAAGATCTTTCTTGGTAATAAAATACCTCTTTTTCTATTGATCTGTTCACGTAGATCACGAAAGTTTTTATTTGAGTGGTCTGCGACGAAAAGTTTAGGAGATATAACGATTTTTGTAGAGAGATTGAATTTTCTCGAATTTTCCTTACCCCGGACCTTAAAAAATTGTAAAAATTAAAAGTTCCTTCTTGGTGATAATATACCTCTTTTTCTATTGATGTGTTCACGTAGATCACGAAAGTTTTTATATGAGGGGTCTGCGACGAATAGTTTAGGAGATGTAACGATTTTTATAGAGAGATTGAATTTTTACGGTTTTTTCCAAAAATTTCGACTTCAAATTTCTCCTAAACTATGGGGACTACGGAAAATCGGTGAGCAGAGTTGGTATTGGCAGTTCATGGTTATTCGAATCCCACTCTCGCCTGACAATATATGAGTCCATTGGATTCACACCGGCGTTCCTGAATTTCGGTCGGGAGGTTCACTCCCCAGAAACGAACCGTCGGACATCAGGAGCCAAAGGTGACGCAGAAAAATCAATGGAAGAACCACAGGTCCAAGGGGTAGGCCAATACGCAAATCGCATCAAGCGACTCCAAGAGACCCGGGAGTTTGTTAGACTCCAGCTGGCTCGTGCATTCAACCAACAGAGTCGGTATTATAATCTCCGAAGGAGAGCGTGGTCGTGCCGGGTAGGTGACAAAGTTTTGCGTCGAGAACATCCGTTGTCGTCGGCGGCAGAAGGCTTTGCATCTAAGTTAGCGCCCAAATATTCTGGTCCGTATACCGTTACTAAGGTCATATCTCCAGTGGTGTACGACTTGAAAAGCGCGTCGGGTAAATATCTTCGTCACATCCACGTTAAAGATTTGAAACCATTCTACGAAGGTGAGCAGGGCGTTGAGCACTCGGAAATTTCGGGAAACCCGCGGATACATAGTGGAGAGCATGCATAAGACCGAGGGGTGGAGCCGTGTCAGTCATCCGTCTGTTTCAGGATATGTTGCGATCAGTGGCGGTCGTACCCTCCAACCCCTCTGATGAAGAGCCCACTCCGGAGAGAATAACCAGAATCTCCGGACCCTTCCGGAAAATCCGTACCCTCGGCGAGGGAGGTTTTGGAAAAGTGTTCGAGGTCGAACACGGAGATATAAGATTTGCCCTGAAGGTGGCCCCGAAAGACGAGGTGTCCATGACGGAGCTGAGGATGCTGAAAGCCATGAGACACCCAAACGTGGTCCGCCTATTGGTAGATTACGTAACCGACGAACGGCTCTATCTTGGGGTCGAGCTGATGGAGGGAGACCTGTTGGAACTGGTCCAACGACGGGGGCCTCTGCCGGAGGGGGAGTGTTGTGATATGTTGGGGCAGGCTTTCGCTGGGCTGGCGGCCTGCCATGCTCAGCGTATCCTGCACCGGGATATAAAACCGGGGTCGGCGGGTCTGCATCGCTGATTTCGGGCTCGCCTGCCGACTTAATCAGAGGTTCCCGACCACGTCGCGGCGAGCTGGTACTCCCCCATTTTGGGCACCGGAGGTCCTGAAAAGGTTGCCATTCGGACTCCCCTCGGATGTGTGGGCCATGGGAGTGACGGCTTTATACATGGCAACCGGGAAGCTACCCTTCATGACGCCGAATGGGGAAAAGAAGGTCATGAACTTGATAGGACACTACCGCGGGGAGGAGATGCTCGAGGTGCCAGAGAGATTACGCAGCAGCCTGGTGGAACTTCTGAGGGTTGATCCAGCGCATCGCCCTTCCGCTGCATGGGGCGAGATGACCTTCAGGCAGCTGGCCGTATAAGCCAAAGAGGGGTCCAAAGAGATGGCCTCATCTGAAAGACCGTCAAAATTTGAGGCCATAAAGGTGGGAGAGAGCTTTGTAGAAGCCTTTGAGAGGCAACCAAAGGGTGGCTGGACTCCCCGATTCAGGCAGAGGCTGCTGCGGTTTCGCCCTCCAGGAGTGCGGGGTAGACTCCACCCTAAGTTCGTGTTTCCGAATGGGAGGACGAAGCGAATTTGGGTTCCCCAGGAGTAAGGGCGCCTCTCTGTCCCGCGGACGTCCGTCTGTCCGTCAATAAGTGAAGTAGGTCGTCATTGGTGTTGGTAAGTTTTATACAATGGGTCGCTAATCTTGTTGTGTTTTAGAACAAAGATGTCTAGAGGAGAGTGGGACCTCATCGACGCCGGAATAGTGGAATCCATGCCGGCCAGTTTCGACGAGTTAGTGGAGGAAGAAATCGAATTCTGGCAACCGCAACGGAAGGAGACGGCGGCTAGGGGACCACCTACATCTCTATGTCATCACACAACACCTCCGGCGAGACGACGCCCCTATGACTTACCTCGTGGCCATGCCGGTGGACGACACAAGCCAAAGGCTAGAAAACCCCGCAGGCCTTCCAGAACCCACGTACCAGCCCCAGACCCACACTACCCAAGAGCGCAGAGGGAAGTTCCACGCTTCATCAAACTCATGGAGGGTGCATGTTTGCGGTGTGGACTACTGGGCCACGCCCGGAGACATTGCCGGAACAACGTCCGATTATTTTGTTCTCGCTGCGGTCGTTTGGGAGTTATGTCTAGGGATTGTCCATGCCCAAGAGAAAATCGAGCCCGGACGAGGCAACAAGAGGAGCCGTCTAGAGTCGGATTGGATCAGGGCGTGAGGTCTGGTCAACCCAATCTCCGGTCCATTGGAATCCAGTGTGAGCTACTGCGACCCTCAACGAACCTCCAACTATGGCCGATGGAGATTCACCCAGGGATGATATTGGCCGTCTGCCAATAGATAGTTGAACAGCGGGGTAGCAGGTGGTGACAAAAAAAACTTTCGTTTTTTTTTGGGGAAGTAAGGGGGGTGTGTAACGAAGTGAAATTCGTTACTAGAATCACCCGGTATAATTTAGCCCAGGTCAAGAATTCAATAATTATTTTACTAGAATCACCTAGTATAATTTACCCAGGTTTAGAATTCAATGATTATTTTATTAGAATCACCCAGTATAATTTGCCCCAGGTTTAGAATTCCATCATTATTCTACCAGTCATCTGAGTAGGTGAAAATAAAATATTAATTGAGAGCAGTGAAGGTATTTTTCGTCCAATTCAAAAATTTTCATTTGGAATAATTTCTGATTTATTTATTTCATGAAAATATAACGATGCAATTTAAAATATCAGCCTATGTATAAAAACTTTCGAGCGACAACGCGATAGACGTTATCTCTTCAATATGTTCTTTTTTACATGTTGTCGTTCGTTTTTCATAGGTATACCGCCGATTTCGAGACTCGAAATTTTCCCCTTCCAACCGAGATTACAAGTAAAGTATTTCGGAAAAGGAGGATTATTCTTGCCGGTGTCTTCGAAGTATTAAGTTATTTTCCGATTTACTCCTGTCGGCGTCTTCGAGCTATATATTTTCATAGTTATTGAGCGGATTTTCTTGAGTAACAATTAAGAGTTTAATTTTTAGTTTGCAATTTTTCTTTTGAACGTTGGACGTTTTAGTGCCGTATTTTATATTCGTGAATTTGACACTTAGCCCGTACACGAAAAGAATTTGAGTTCGTGTGGTGAAGTGGGAAATTCTTAGGATTGGTAAGAACCGTTTTATTCCTGTCTGTATTATCGGTGACTTTCCTGTGTTCCATCGATACTTTCCGAGTGTGATTTATTTGCAATTTATTTTATTTCTAAGATCTTTCTTTCTCAAGTGGAGTTTGTCTGTTCGGTTCCTTATTGCGAGCAACTCTTATTTGAAACTACCAGGCAAAACTCCTTATCTTGGGGAGAGGGGTCGTTTATTTCCGATCTCCGGATCACTGCGGCCTTTAAGGTTAATTATCCTGTCCGGTCCGACTCGAGTCGTTAATTGGTGGATGCGCCGAGGTATACCGTAAGTGAAATTTATTTCTTTGATCTTTCTTTCTCAAGTGGAGTTTGTCTGTCCGGTTCCTTATTGCGAGCAACTCTTATTTGGAACTACCAGGCAGAACTCCTTATCTTGAGGAGAGGGGTCGCTCATTTCCGATCTCCAAATCACCGCGGTGTTTTGGGCTAATTACCCTGTCCGATCTGACTCGAGTCGTGAATTGGTGGATGCGCCGAAGTATACCCGAGTGAAATTTATTTCTCAGATCTTTCTTTCTCAAGTGGAGTTTGTCTGTCCGGTTCCTTATTGCGAGCAACTCTTATTTGGAACTACCAGGCATAACTCCTTATCTTGGGGAGAGGGGTCGCTTAATTCCGATCTCCGGATCACAGCAGTCTTTTCGGCGAATTACCCTGTCCGGTCTGACTCGAGTCTAGAATTGGTGGATGCGCCATAGTATACCCCGAACGAAGTTTATTTCTTAGATTTATTTTGGTGGATGTGCCGACAGATACCCTGATTGACATCTGTTTCTAAGACCCAACTTTCTCAGGTGGAATCTGTGTGTCGGGTACCTTATTGCGAGCAACTCTTATTTGGGACCACCAGACAGAATTCCTTATCTTGTGGAGCGGGGTCGCTTATTTCCGATTCACGGATCACCGTGGTCATTTCGGTGAGTCACCCTGCCCAGTCCGACCTGAGATTTATTTTGGTGGATGCGCCGACAAGTACCCTGATTGAAATCTGTGTCTAAGACCCAACTTTCTCAAGTGGAATCCGTGTGTCGGGTCCCTTATTGCGAGTAACTCTTATTTGGGACCACCAGACGGAATTCCTTATCTTGTGGAGAGGGGTCGCGTATTTCCGATTCACTGATCACCGTGGTCATTTCGGTGAGTCACCCTGCCCAGTCTGACTTAATATCAATTTTTGGTGGATGCGCCGATACAAGACCTGATTCGAAGATATTGTTCAGGCTTGCTGTTTCTAATAAAGAAGTATCGAACCGGACCGTACGGAACACAGGATAGGTAGTCACATCTGACTTATTAGACTGCATTTCACACGCCAATCTGCATGCTTTCCACGCTTGTCCGCACTTAACCGTTTTTATCATCGCTCAATTTGCTTGCTCACTGCTTACTAATTTCTGCTGCTTGATATACGCCACCTGCTCACCTCGCTTAGTTCTCGTTCCGTACCGTGTTGCATTGTAAATATTTGCTTTTGGTGTTTAGTAGCCTTTTGCATTATTGTATATATAGGATAGTATTGTATATAATTTGGTGTTGTACATAAGGGAACGGATATTGTTAAATATAGTGTGTTTCGTCAGGGTGTCTTTTATTTATCTCATAGACATTTACTGCCATTTAGCGAAATAAATCACCACTGGTCAATCGCTCTTACCTCAGATTGAATCGAACCCTTCTCCAACTGTTTAAAAGCTACCCAGGGTCGATAATAGTGAGCGACGTAAGGAATTGCGACCTTATAAAACCTATCGCAATTGGCGCCCGAGGTAATATAGGAGAGAAATAGTAAACAATCATCAATCCGAAGAAAGTCGCCGTCACAGACTCGAATGTCACGCAGGTAGCTATAATCTCCCACGTGGTAAGGTCAATTGCTGCTGTAACCACAAATGCACGACTGACTTCTGTTGTTGATTTCATTTGTTTGTTATTTCCTTCTCTGTTTCTCATTCTAACACTTTTCATCGTATTGCACAGGGACGAAAGCTTGACACACGTGTCTAAGGAAACCACTTTGGTATAAGGGACTGTTCTTATTCTCTTTTTTTTGTTTAATCAACAATTATCCAAGTAGGCCATTCCACATTGTTGATTATCTTGGACTCGGATGTCACGCAGGTAGCTATAATCTCCCACGTGGTAAGGTCAATTGCTGCTGTAACCACAAATGCACGACTGACTTCTAATGTTGATTTCATTTGTTTGTTATTTCCCTCAATGTTTCTCATTCTAACACTTCTCATCGTATTGCACAGGGACGAAAGCTTTACACACGTGTCTAAGGAAACCACTTTGGTATAAGGGACTGTTCTTATTCCCTTCTTTTTGTTCAATCAACAATTATCCAAGTAAGCCATTCCACATTGTTGATTTTCTTGGACTCGAATGTCACGCAGGTAGCTATAATCTCCCACGTGGTAAGGTCAATTGCTGCTGTAACCACAAATGCACGACTGACTTCTGTTGTTGATTTCATTTGTTTGTTATTTCCTTCTATGTTTCTCATTCTAACACTTTTCATCGTATTGCACAGGGACGAAAGCTTGACACGCGTGTCTAAGGAAACCACTTTGGTATAAGGGACTGTTCTTATTCCCTTCGTTTTGTTTAATGAACAATTATCCAAGTAAGCCATTCCACATTGTTGATTTTCTTGGACTCGGATGTCACGCAGGTAGCTATAATCTCCCACGTGGTAAGGTCAATTGCTGCTGTAACCACAAATGCACGACTGACTTCTGTTGTTGATTTCATTTGTTTGTTATTTCCTTCTATGTTTCTCATTCTAACACTTTTTTTCGTATTGCACAGGAACGAAAGCTTGACACACGTGTCTAAGGAAACCACAAGGGTTTGTTCTCATTCCCTTTTTTCTTTTTGATGAACAATTATCCAAGTAAGCCATTCCACATTGTTGATTTTCATGGACTCGGATGTCACGCAGGTAGCTATAATCTCCCACGTGGTAAGGTCAATTGCTGCTGTAACCACAAATGCTCGACTGACTTCTACTGTTGATTTCATTCGTTTGTTATTTTCTTCAATGTTTCTCATTCTAACACTTTTCATCGTATTGCACAGGGACGAAAGCTTGACACACGTGTCTAAGGAAACAACTTTGGTATAAGGACTGTTCTTATTCCCTTCTTTTTGTTTAATGAACAATTATCCAAGTAAGCCATTCCACATTGTTGATTTTCTTGGACTAGGATGTCACGCAGCTAGCTATAATCTCCCACGTGGTAAGGTCAATTGCTGCTGTAACCACAAATGCACGACTGACTTCTGTTGTTAATTTCATTCGTTTGTTATTTTCTTTAATGTTTCTCATTCTAACACTTTTCATCGTATTGCACAGGGACGAAAGCTTGACACACGTGTCTAAAGAAACCACAAGGGTTTGTTCTCATTCCCTTTTTTCTTTTTGATGAACAATTATTATCTCAATTATCATATTCTTCATCATGTCGTCGAATAAGAAGGTTGTGCCGAGCGAATCGCTACAGATTATAATCCCTGAGTGCGGTTCATGCAAGCGAACAATAAGTAAAAATATTATAAAGTGCAATGTTTGTGAAAAAGTGTATCATCCCGGCTGTGCGAATAAAATCAAGAAATGCTGCGATGAAGATTTTGCGACTCCCAGTGGTATTAATGCTGGTGGTATATCACCGATGTCCGATTGTAGTAACAAAAATATTAGTAACGAGTCAACGCATCATGATCTCCTATTAAAAATCATTTTTGAATTGGAATCCAAAAACGCTTTACTATTGGAAAACAACAGCCTTTTGAAGTATAAAATTTCTTCTCTTGAACGTGATATCGTAAATGATAAGATTGTAATAGATAATCTAAATGAAAAACTTGCTAGAAATATAAATATACATAAGAAAGTAAGCATATCGTCCCCGGCTGTGCGCTCTCCGGCTAGGAACTACCCATCTACGACAGAAAATGTGGATGTGGGATCTGCAATTGATACTGTAACTGTTGATCCCTGTAGCGCCGATGCTTCACGTGCGTCATCGTCGATTGTTGCGGATGCTAAAATAAATACTCTTTCGCGAAATAACAAATTTAAACAGCGAAACCCAACAAATTCAGCAACAGAGGATACCCATTCAAGAAAACATGTCAGTATACCGAATAGCAACATTATTCGAGAACCTTCTAACACAAAAACCAGTGAAGATTGGAGTGTCGTCAGACATAGGAGGCCAGGCCAACGACGTCGTGCTTTAGTTCTTGGAAGCTGTTCTGAAAATACAACTGTTGAGGGAATAGAGAAGTTGAAAATATTTCATGTGTCTAATCTAAAACCCGAGACGACAGTTGAAAGTTTGAATGATTTTCTGAAGGTAAAATTCTCATCAGTGAGATGTGAAAAACTCACTTCCAAATACCCTGAGAATTATTCATCCTTTAAAGTATTTATATCGAGTTCTGAATATGATAAAGCTTTGGACGGAACAAATTGGCCCAATAGGGCAAGCATCCATCATTTTTTCCAACCGCGAAAGAACAACCCTCCAACAGACTAAACTTTGCTGAGGACTCTAAATTGAGACTATTACAACTAAATGTCCAATGTATCTCCAACAAATTAGAAAGCTTGGAAATGCTCCTTAGCGAGATTGGTCCTGATATTGTTGGTGTTGCTGAACACTGGTGTACTCCTGATAGTGTAAGAGCGATGTCAATACCTGGCTACCTAATGGCTGATCATTACTGCCGTCCTAATCGAGGTCATGGAGGGTCTATGGTCTACGTGAAAAGTGGTATGAAAGTGAAAAATCTTAATGTTTCGGTTTTTTCGGACGAGATGAATTGTGAAATATGTGGATCTATTGTGATTGCCAACATGAGCCGAATAGGAATTTTAAGTGTATACCGACCATGTTCCGGGAATATTGAGGTATTTCTTGAGAGATTATCTTATGCACTGAATCACTGTGCCAATTTGGTTGATATCATCTTTTTGTGTGGTGATATGAATATTGATTATTTAAAAACTAATTGTACAAATCGTAGACTGTTTACTGATTTTGTTGACTGTTTTGGTTTAAGAGTTTCTTCTCAGAGTCCTACTAGGACATTTACAGATAGAACAGGTCACACATCTATTTCTAAAATTGACTATATACTAACAAATGCTGAGCCATCAGACTGTTGTGCTGAAGTTTTTGAAGCATATTTGAGCGACCACAAAGCTATTCTGGTGGACTTTAATGTTAGGTTGGATAAAGTTACACATTCTTCTCCAAGATTAGTCAGAAACTTGAGCCAATTCAATCTCAACAGATTCTTGTTCCATGTATCAAAGGTAGATTTTCAGAGTGTTTACGAGAGTAGTTTTGTCGATCCATGCTTTGATTCATTCATTGCCACTATTCAAAACGCATTTGAATTATGCTGCCCTCTCATAAATTTGACCACCAACCATCATAAAACCAAAGGATGGATTACTCCTGAAATAACTATAGCTAAACGTGAACTCATGAATTTGCATTGGTTACACTCGAATATGAAGACTCAAAGAACTTTTACTCTGTACAAAAATGCGAAAGTAAATTATAACTCGCTCTTGAAAGATTCAAAATTTAATTTCCATAATACACTAATATCCAGATCTAGTAACAAAAACAAAACGGTATGGAACATGGTTAATTCTTTGATTGGACGGGAAAAGAGAACTGAAGTTATAGAACTAAATATTGATGGACTCTCCTTAAATAGCGCTGATAAAGTAGCGGAAATGTTTGCCAATCATTTTTCAACTGTAGCTGAGAAAGCGCTTCTTTGTTTTTATAACAATAGTTTTTCTGCAACATGTACCACCTCATGTATGACAAATTCGACATTTTTCTTCCATCCAGTTTCTGAGCTCGAGGTTGTTGACGCAATAAGGTCCCTAAAGAATAATAAAAGTTCGGGTACGAATGCTATTTCTGCTAGGATTCTGAAGATGATAAGTCCAGTGATATGCCAGCATTTCGTACACTGCATCAACCTTTCCATAAGCCATGGTATATTCCCTTCATCGTTGAAGAGAGCTACGGTCATTCCAGTTTTTAAGAAAAATAACATCCACGATATCACTAATTATAGGCCAATATCTCTGTTGAACTCGTTTTCTAAAGTTTTTGAAAAGATAGTCCTCAACAGAATGATGAAATATATCGACAAATATCATATTTTGAATAATTCCCAGCATGGCTTCAGATCTGGCCGTTCAACCCAAACGGCAGCTGTTCAATTCACCGAATACATATACGAATGTCTTGATAACGGGTTTCATGTTGCTGGATTGTTTTTTGACCTTTCAAGAGCTTTTGACAGTCTCTCTTTTGACTTTATAATAGAAAAATGTTATAACTTGGGTTTCAGGGGTATATTTCTGGAGTGGTTGAGGAGCTATCTCGCGGGAAGGCCAGCAAATGTCAAAGTCGGGGATACTCTATCATCTGAGTACACTTTAAAATTAGGAGTACCGCAGGGATCCGTCCTTGGACCTCTGTTGTTCCTTATTTTTATCAATGACCTTCCTGAAAGTTTGAAAGATGAATTGTTCAGTTTTTGTTCCCAAAACGAGTTACCATCATTCTCGAAGATGTGTTTAATTATTTTGTTTGCTGACGACACATCGTTTGCTGTTAGGGCTTCTTCTTTCGAAGAGCTCCAAATGTTGTGCGAGTTTCTACTTGATTGTTTTGTAAAATGGTGCCGTACAAATAATCTTGTAATTAATATCGGGAAGACTGAATGTATTCATTTTTCATTGGGTAAATATAGTAAGAAACTCGTTCTTCACCATCTAGATACTGTAACCACATCTAAAGAATGTGTTAAATTTCTTGGAATTTTTCTGGATGAAGGTTTAAGATGGTTCAGTCACATTGATTTGGTCTGCGGTAAATTGAAAAGTTCATTTTTCGCTATAAGTAGAGTAAGACACTTGTTTCCCATGTCATCGTTGATCAATATTTATTACAGCTTAGTATATAGCCATATATCTTACAACATCCTACTTTGGGGAAATTCTTCAGAGGTTAGTAGGGTCTTTATTATTCAAAAGCGGATTCTGCGCATGATATTTGATATAACACCAAGGACGTCTTGTAGACCAGTTTTTTCACAAAATAGTATTCTCACGCTGTCTTGTATTTTCATTCTTAAAACCTTATTATATATTAAGGAAAAAGAGAATAGCATCACAAAATTATCAAGCTTTCATAATTACCATACAAGAAGTGGGGGAGTGCTGTTTGTGCCAAAACACAGAACAACAAAATTTGAAATGTCGCCCACATATCAGGGCATAAAATTGTTCAATCATTTACCTTCCCATATTACGTCTCTGAATCTTAGAGAATTCAAGGCCAGTGTGAAAGCTTTATTGTTAAGAAATTGTTATTATACTGTTGGTGAATTTTTAAACGATACATTTGATAATTATTTATGTTAACTTTTTCTTTTTTTTGTGACTTATCTCACACATAATTGTATGTCTTATGAGATCAATAAAAGATTATTATTATTATTATTATTATTATTATTATTAAGTGAGCCATTCCACATTGTTGATTTTTTTGGACTCGGATATCACGCAAGTAGCTATAATCTCCCACGTGGTAAGGTCCATTGCTGCTGTAACCACGAATGCACGATTGACTTCTGTTGTTGATTTCATTTGTTTGTTATTTTCTTCAATGTTTCTCATTCTAACACTTCTCATCGTATTGCACAGGGAAGAAAGCTTGACACAAGTGTCTAGGGAAACAACTTTGGTATAAGGACTGTTCTTATTCCCTTCTTTTTGTTTAATGAACAATTATCCAAGTAAGCCATTCCACATTGTTGATTTTCTTGGAATCGGATGTCACGCAGGTAGCTATAATCTCCCACGTGGTAAGGTCAATTGCTGCTGTATCCACAAATGCACGACTGACTTCTGTTGTTGATTTCATTTGTTTGTTTTTTCCTTCTATGTTTCTCATTCTAACACTTTTTATCGTATTGCACAGGGACGAAAGCTTGACTTATGTGTCTAAGGAAGCCACATTGGTATGAGGGACTGTTCTTATTCCGATTCCACATTGTTGATTTTCTTGGACTAGGATGTCACGCAGCTAGCTATAATCTCCCACGTGGTAAGGTCAATTGCTGCTGTAACCACAAATGCATGACTGACTTCTGTTGTTGATTTCATTTGTTTGTTTTTTCCTTCTATGTTTCTCATTCTAACACTTTTCATCGTATTGCACAGGGACGAAAGCTTGACACACGTGTCTAAGGAAACCACAAGGGTTTGTTCTCATTCCTTTTTTTCTTTTTGATGAACAATAATCCAAGTAAGCCATTCCACATTGTTGATTTTTTTGGACTCGGATGTCACGCAGGTAGCTATAATCTCCCACGTGGTAAGGTCCATTGCTGCTGTAACCACGAATGCACGATTGACTTCTGTTGTTGATTTCATTTGTTTGTTATTTCCTTCTATGTTTCTCATTCTAACAATTTTCATCGTATTGCACAGGGACGAAAGCTTGACACACGTGTCTAAGGAAACCACTTTGGTATGGGGACTGTTCTTATTCCCTTCTTTTTGTTTGATGAACAATTATCCAAGTAAGCCATTCCACATTGTTAATTTTCTTGGACTCGGATGTCACGCAGGGAGCTATAATCTCCCACGTGGTAAGGTCAATTGCTGCTGTTACCACAAATGCACGATTGACTTATGTTGTTGATTTCATTCGTTTTTTATTTTCTTGAATGTTTCACATTCTAACACTTTTTATCGTATTGCACAGGGACGAAAGCTTGACACACGTGTCTAAGGAAACCACTTTGGTATAAGGGACTGTTCTTATTCCCTTCTTTTTGTTTAATGAACAATTATCCAAGTAAGCCATTCCACATTGTTGATTTTCTTGGACTCGGATGTCACGCAGGTAGCTATAATCTCCCACGTGGTAAGGTCCATTGCTGCTGTAACCACGAATGCACGATTGACTTCTGTTGTTGATTTCATTTGTTTGTTATTTCCTTCTATGTTTCTCATTCTAACAATTTTCATCGTATTGCACAGGGACGAAAGCTTGACACACGTGTCTAAGGCAACCACTTTGGTATGAGGGACTGTTCTTATTCCCTTCTTTTTGTTTAATGAACAATTATCCAAGTAAGCCATTCCACATTTTTGATTTTATTGGACTCGGATGTAACGCAGGTAGCTATAATCTCCCACGTGGTAAGGTCAAATGCTGGTGTAACCACAAATGCACGACTTACTTCTGTTGTTGATTTCATTCGTTTGTTATTTTCTTCAATGTTTCTCATTCTAACACTTTTCATCGTATTGCACAGGGACGAAAGCTTGACACACGTGTCTAAGGAAACAACTTTGGTATAAGGACTGTTCTCATTCCCTTCTTTTTGTTCAGTGAACAATTATCCAAGTAAGCCATTCCACATTGTTGATTTTCTTGGACTCGGATGTAACGCAGGTAGCTATAATCTCCCACGTGGTAAGGTCAATTGCTGCTGTAACCACAAATGCACGACTGACTTCTGTTGTTGATTTCATTTGTTTGTTTTTTCCTTCTATGTTTCTCATTCTAACACTTTTTATCGTATTGCACAGGGACGAAAGCTTGACACGTGTCTAAGGAAACCACATTGGTATAAGGGACTGTTCTTATTCCCTTTTTTCTTTTTGATGAACAATAATCCAAATAAGCCATTTCACATTGTTGATTTTCTTGGACTCGGATGTCACGCAGGTAGCTATAATCTCCCACGTGGTAAGGTCAATTGCTGCTGTAACCACAAATGCACGACTGACTTCTGTTGTTGATTTCATTTGTTTGTTATTTCCTTCTCTGTTTCTCATTCTAACACTTTTCATCGTATTGCACAGGGACGAAAGCTTGACACACGTGTCTAAGGAAACCACTTTGGTATAAGGGACTGTTCTTATTCTCTTTTTTTTGTTTAATCAACAATTATCCAAGTAGGCCATTCCACATTGTTGATTATCTTGGACTCGGATGTCACGCAGGTAGCTATAATCTCCCACGTGGTAAGGTCAATTGCTGCTGTAACCACAAATGCACGACTGACTTCTAATGTTGATTTCATTTGTTTGTTATTTCCCTCAATGTTTCTCATTCTAACACTTCTCATCGTATTGCACAGGGACGAAAGCTTTACACACGTGTCTAAGGAAACCACTTTGGTATAAGGGACTGTTCTTATTCCCTTCTTTTTGTTCAATCAACAATTATCCAAGTAAGCCATTCCACATTGTTGATTTTCTTGGACTCGAATGTCACGCAGGTAGCTATAATCTCCCACGTGGTAAGGTCAATTGCTGCTGTAACCACAAATGCACGACTGACTTCTGTTGTTGATTTCATTTGTTTGTTATTTCCTTCTATGTTTCTCATTCTAACACTTTTCATCGTATTGCACAGGGACGAAAGCTTGACACGCGTGTCTAAGGAAACCACTTTGGTATAAGGGACTGTTCTTAATCCCTTCGTTTTGTTTAATGAACAATTATCCAAGTAAGCCATTCCACATTGTTGATTTTCTTGGACTCGGATGTCACGCAGGTAGCTATAATCTCCCACGTGGTAAGGTCAATTGCTGCTGTAACCACAAATGCACGACTGACTTCTGTTGTTGATTTCATTTGTTTGTTATTTCCTTCTATGTTTCTCATTCTAACACTTTTTTTCGTATTGCACAGGAACGAAAGCTTGACACACGTGTCTAAGGAAACCACAAGGGTTTGTTCTCATTCCCTTTTTTCTTTTTGATGAACAATTATCCAAGTAAGCCATTCCACATTGTTGATTTTCATGGACTCGGATGTCACGCAGGTAGCTATAATCTTCCACGTGGTAAGGTCAATTGCTGCTGTAACCACAAATGCTCGACTGACTTCTACTGTTGATTTCATTCGTTTGTTATTTTCTTCAATGTTTCTCATTCTAACACTTTTCATCGTATTGCACAGGAACGAATGCTTGACACACGTGTCTAAGGAAACAACTTTGGTATAAGGACTGTTCTTATTCCCTTCTTTTTGTTTAATGAACAATTATCCAAGTAAGCCATTCCACATTGTTGATTTTCTTGGACTAGGATGTCACGCAGCTAGCTATAATCTCCCACGTGGTAAGGTCAATTGCTGCTGTAACCACAAATGCACGACTGACTTCTGTTGTTAATTTCATTCGTTTGTTATTTTCTTTAATGTTTCTCATTCTAACACTTTTCATCGTATTGCACAGGGACGAAAGCTTGACACACGTGTCTAAAGAAACCACAAGGGTTTGTTCTCATTCCCTTTTTTCTTTTTGATGAACAATTATTATCTCAATTATCATATTCTTCATCATGTCGTCGAATAAGAAGGTTGTGCCGAGCGAATCGCTACAGATTATAATCCCTGAGTGCGGTTCATGCAAGCGAACAATAAGTAAAAATATTATAAAGTGCAATGTTTGTGAAAAAGTGTATCATCCCGGCTGTGCGAATAAAATCAAGAAATGCTGCGATGAAGATTTTGCGACTCCCAGTGGTATTAATGCTGGTGGTATATCACCGATGTCCGATTGTAGTAACAAAAATATTAGTAACGAGTCAACGCATCATGATCTCCTATTAAAAATCATTTTTGAATTGGAATCCAAAAACGCTTTACTATTGGAAAACAACAGCCTTTTGAAGTATAAAATTTCTTCTCTTGAACGTGATATCGTAAATGATAAGATTGTAATAGATAATCTAAATGAAAAACTTGCTAGAAATATAAATATACATAAGAAAGTAAGCATATCGTCCCCGGCTGTGCGCTCTCCGGCTAGGAACTACCCATCTACGACAGAAAATGTGGATGTGGGATCTGCAATTGATACTGTAACTGTTGATCCCTGTAGCGCCGATGCTTCACGTGCGTCATCGTCGATTGTTGCGGATGCTAAAATAAATACTCTTTCGCGAAATAACAAATTTAAACAGCGAAACCCAACAAATTCAGCAACAGAGGATACCCATTCAAGAAAACATGTCAGTATACCGAATAGCAACATTATTCGAGAACCTTCTAACACAAAAACCAGTGAAGATTGGAGTGTCGTCAGACATAGGAGGCCAGGCCAACGACGTCGTGCTTTAGTTCTTGGAAGCTGTTCTGAAAATACAACTGTTGAGGGAATAGAGAAGTTGAAAATATTTCATGTGTCTAATCTAAAACCCGAGACGACAGTTGAAAGTTTGAATGATTTTCTGAAGGTAAAATTCTCATCAGTGAGATGTGAAAAACTCACTTCCAAATACCCTGAGAATTATTCATCCTTTAAAGTATTTATATCGAGTTCTGAATATGATAAAGCTTTGGACGGAACAAATTGGCCCAATAGGGCAAGCATCCATCATTTTTTCCAACCGCGAAAGAACAACCCTCCAACAGACTAAACTTTGCTGAGGACTCTAAATTGAGACTATTACAACTAAATGTCCAATGTATCTCCAACAAATTAGAAAGCTTGGAAATGCTCCTTAGCGAGATTGGTCCTGATATTGTTGGTGTTGCTGAACACTGGTGTACTCCTGATAGTGTAAGAGCGATGTCAATACCTGGCTACCTAATGGCTGATCATTACTGCCGTCCTAATCGAGGTCATGGAGGGTCTATGGTCTACGTGAAAAGTGGTATGAAAGTGAAAAATCTTAATGTTTCGGTTTTTTCGGACGAGATGAATTGTGAAATATGTGGATCTATTGTGATTGCCAACATGAGCCGAATAGGAATTTTAAGTGTATACCGACCATGTTCCGGGAATATTGAGGTATTTCTTGAGAGATTATCTTATGCACTGAATCACTGTGCCAATTTGGTTGATATCATCTTTTTGTGTGGTGATATGAATATTGATTATTTAAAAACTAATTGTACAAATCGTAGACTGTTTACTGATTTTGTTGACTGTTTTGGTTTAAGAGTTTCTTCTCAGAGTCCTACTAGGACATTTACAGATAGAACAGGTCACACATCTATTTCTAAAATTGACTATATACTAACAAATGCTGAGCCATCAGACTGTTGTGCTGAAGTTTTTGAAGCATATTTGAGCGACCACAAAGCTATTCTGGTGGACTTTAATGTTAGGTTGGATAAAGTTACACATTCTTCTCCAAGATTAGTCAGAAACTTGAGCCAATTCAATCTCAACAGATTCTTGTTCCATGTATCAAAGGTAGATTTTCAGAGTGTTTACGAGAGTAGTTTTGTCGATCCATGCTTTGATTCATTCATTGCCACTATTCAAAACGCATTTGAATTATGCTGCCCTCTCATAAATTTGACCACCAACCATCATAAAACCAAAGGATGGATTACTCCTGAAATAACTATAGCTAAACGTGAACTCATGAATTTGCATTGGTTACACTCGAATATGAAGACTCAAAGAACTTTTACTCTGTACAAAAATGCGAAAGTAAATTATAACTCGCTCTTGAAAGATTCAAAATTTAATTTCCATAATACACTAATATCCAGATCTAGTAACAAAAACAAAACGGTATGGAACATGGTTAATTCTTTGATTGGACGGGAAAAGAGAACTGAAGTTATAGAACTAAATATTGATGGACTCTCCTTAAATAGCGCTGATAAAGTAGCGGAAATGTTTGCCAATCATTTTTCAACTGTAGCTGAGAAAGCGCTTCTTTGTTTTTATAACAATAGTTTTTCTGCAACATGTACCACCTCATGTATGACAAATTCGACATTTTTCTTCCATCCAGTTTCTGAGCTCGAGGTTGTTGACGCAATAAGGTCCCTAAAGAATAATAAAAGTTCGGGTACGAATGCTATTTCTGCTAGGATTCTGAAGATGATAAGTCCAGTGATATGCCAGCATTTCGTACACTGCATCAACCTTTCCATAAGCCATGGTATATTCCCTTCATCGTTGAAGAGAGCTACGGTCATTCCAGTTTTTAAGAAAAATAACATCCACGATATCACTAATTATAGGCCAATATCTCTGTTGAACTCGTTTTCTAAAGTTTTTGAAAAGATAGTCCTCAACAGAATGATGAAATATATCGACAAATATCATATTTTGAATAATTCCCAGCATGGCTTCAGATCTGGCCGTTCAACCCAAACGGCAGCTGTTCAATTCACCGAATACATATACGAATGTCTTGATAACGGGTTTCATGTTGCTGGATTGTTTTTTGACCTTTCAAGAGCTTTTGACAGTCTCTCTTTTGACTTTATAATAGAAAAATGTTATAACTTGGGTTTCAGGGGTATATTTCTGGAGTGGTTGAGGAGCTATCTCGCGGGAAGGCCAGCAAATGTCAAAGTCGGGGATACTCTATCATCTGAGTACACTTTAAAATTAGGAGTACCGCAGGGATCCGTCCTTGGACCTCTGTTGTTCCTTATTTTTATCAATGACCTTCCTGCAAGTTTGAAAGATGAATTGTTCAGTTTTTGTTCCCAAAACGAGTTACCATCATTCTCGAAGATGTGTTTAATTATTTTGTTTGCTGACGACACATCGTTTGCTGTTAGGGCTTCTTCTTTCGAAGAGCTCCAAATGTTGTGCGAGTTTCTACTTGATTGTTTTGTAAAATGGTGCCGTACAAATAATCTTGTAATTAATATCGGGAAGACTGAATGTATTCATTTTTCATTGGGTAAATATAGTAAGAAACTCGTTCTTCACCATCTAGATACTGTAACCACATCTAAAGAATGTGTTAAATTTCTTGGAATTTTTCTGGATGAAGGTTTAAGATGGTTCAGTCACATTGATTTGGTCTGCGGTAAATTGAAAAGTTCATTTTTCGCTATAAGTAGAGTAAGACACTTGTTTCCCATGTC
Organism: Harmonia axyridis; assembly: GCF_914767665.1. Classification (NCBI taxonomy): domain Eukaryota; kingdom Metazoa; phylum Arthropoda; class Insecta; order Coleoptera; family Coccinellidae; genus Harmonia; species Harmonia axyridis. The sequence continues at coordinate 46,625,651 of NC_059503.1, forward strand.
ATCGTTGATCAATATTTATTACAGCTTAGTATATAGCCATATATCTTACAACATCCTACTTTGGGGAAATTCTTCAGAGGTTAGTAGGGTCTTTATTATTCAAAAGCGGATTCTGCGCATGATATTTGATATAACACCAAGGACGTCTTGTAGACCAGTTTTTTCACAAAATGGTATTCTCACGCTGTCTTGTATTTTCATTCTTGAAACCTTATTATATATTAAGGAAAAAAAGAATAGCATCACAAAATTATCAAGCTTTCATAACTACCATACAAGAAGTGGGGGAGTGCTGTTTGTGCCACAACACAGAACAACAAAATTTGAAATGTCGCCCACATATCAGGGCATAAAATTGTTCAATCATTTACCTTCCCATATTACGTCTCTGAATCTTAGAGAATTCAAGGCCAGTGTGAAAGCTTTATTGTTAAGAAATTGTTATTATACTGTTGGTGAATTTTTAAACGATACATTTGATAATTATTTATGTTAACTTTTTCTTTTTTTTGTGACTTATCTCACACATAATTGTATGTCTTATGAGATCAATAAAAGATTATTATTATTATTATTATTATTATTATTATTAAGTGAGCCATTCCACATTGTTGATTTTTTTGGACTCGGATATCACGCAAGTAGCTATAATCTCCCACGTGGTAAGGTCCATTGCTGCTGTAACCACGAATGCACGATTGACTTCTGTTGTTGATTTCATTTGTTTGTTATTTTCTTCAATGTTTCTCATTCTAACACTTCTCATCGTATTGCACAGGGAAGAAAGCTTGACACAAGTGTCTAGGGAAACAACTTTGGTATAAGGACTGTTCTTATTCCCTTCTTTTTGTTTAATGAACAATTATCCAAGTAAGCCATTCCACATTGTTGATTTTCTTGGAATCGGATGTCACGCAGGTAGCTATAATCTCCCACGTGGTAAGGTCAATTGCTGCTGTATCCACAAATGCACGACTGACTTCTGTTGTTGATTTCATTTGTTTGTTTTTTCCTTCTATGTTTCTCATTCTAACACTTTTTATCGTATTGCACAGGGACGAAAGCTTGACTTATGTGTCTAAGGAAGCCACATTGGTATGAGGGACTGTTCTTATTCCGATTCCACATTGTTGATTTTCTTGGACTAGGATGTCACGCAGCTAGCTATAATCTCCCACGTGGTAAGGTCAATTGCTGCTGTAACCACAAATGCATGACTGACTTCTGTTGTTGATTTCATTTGTTTGTTTTTTCCTTCTATGTTTCTCATTCTAACACTTTTCATCGTATTGCACAGGGACGAAAGCTTGACACACGTGTCTAAGGAAACCACAAGGGTTTGTTCTCATTCCTTTTTTTCTTTTTGATGAACAATAATCCAAGTAAGCCATTCCACATTGTTGATTTTTTTGGACTCGGATGTCACGCAGGTAGCTATAATCTCCCACGTGGTAAGGTCCATTGCTGCTGTAACCACGAATGCACGATTGACTTCTGTTGTTGATTTCATTTGTTTGTTATTTCCCTCTATGTTTCTCATTCTAACAATTTTCATCGTATTGCACAGGGACGAAAGCTTGACACACGTGTCTAAGGAAACCACTTTGGTATGGGGACTGTTCTTATTCCCTTCTTTTTGTTTGATGAACAATTATCCAAGTAAGCCATTCCACATTGTTGATTTTCTTGGACTCGGATGTCACGCAGGGAGCTATAATCTCCCACGTGGTAAGGTCAATTGCTGCTGTTACCACAAATGCACGATTGACTTATGTTGTTGATTTCATTCGTTTTTTATTCTCTTGAATGTTTCACATTCTAACACTTTTTATCGTATTGCACAGGGACGAAAGCTTGACACACGTGTCTAAGGAAACCACTTTGGTATAAGGGACTGTTCTTATTCCCTTCTTTTTGTTTAATGAACAATTATCCAAGTAAGCCATTCCACATTGTTGATTTTCTTGGACTCGGATGTCACGCAGGTAGCTATAATCTCCCACGTGGTAAGGTCCATTGCTGCTGTAACCACGAATGCACGATTGACTTCTGTTGTTGATTTCATTTGTTTGTTATTTCCTTCTATGTTTCTCATTCTAACAATTTTCATCGTATTGCACAGGGACGAAAGCTTGACACACGTGTCTAAGGCAACCACTTTGGTATGAGGGACTGTTCTTATTCCCTTCTTTTTGTTTAATGAACAATTATCCAAGTAAGCCATTCCACATTTTTGATTTTATTGGACTCGGATGTAACGCAGGTAGCTATAATCTCCCACGTGGTAAGGTCAAATGCTGGTGTAACCACAAATGCACGACTTACTTCTGTTGTTGATTTCATTCGTTTGTTATTTTCTTCAATGTTTCTCATTCTAACACTTTTCATCGTATTGCACAGGGACGAAAGCTTGACACACGTGTCTAAGGAAACAACTTTGGTATAAGGACTGTTCTCATTCCCTTCTTTTTGTTCAGTGAACAATTATCCAAGTAAGCCATTCCACATTGTTGATTTTCTTGGACTCGGATGTAACGCAGGTAGCTATAATCTCCCACGTGGTAAGGTCAATTGCTGCTGTAACCACAAATGCACGACTGACTTCTGTTGTTGATTTCATTTGTTTGTTTTTTCCTTCTATGTTTCTCATTCTAACACTTTTTATCGTATTGCACAGGGACGAAAGCTTGACACGTGTCTAAGGAAACCACATTGGTATAAGGGACTGTTCTTATTCCCTTTTTTCTTTTTGATGAACAATAATCCAAATAAGCCATTTCACATTGTTGATTTTCTTGGACTCGGATGTCACGCAGGTAGCTATAATCTCCCACGTGGTAAGGTCAATTGCTGCTGTAACCACGAATGCACGACTGACTTCTGTTGTTGATTTCATTCGTTTGTTATTTCCTTCAATGTTTCTCATTCTAACACTTTTTATCGTATTGCACAGGGACGAAAGCTTGACACACGTGTCTAAGGAAACCACTTTGGTATAAGGGACTGTTCTTATTCCCTTCTTTCTGTTTAATGAACAATTATACAAGTGAGCCATTCCACATTGTTGATTTTCTTGGACTCGGATGTCACGCAGGTAGCTATAATCTCCCGCGTGGTAAGGTCAATTGCTGCTGTAACCACAAATGCACGACTGACTTCTGTTGTTGATTTCATTTGTTAGTTTTTTCTTTCTATGTTTCTCATTCTAACTCTTTTCATCGTATTACACAGGGACGAAAGCTTGACTTACGTGTCTAAGGAAGCCACATTGGTATGAGGGACTGTTCTTATTCCCTTTTTCCTTTTTGATGAACAATTATCCAAGTAAGCCATTCCACATTGTTGATTTTCTTGGACTCGGATGTCACGCAGGTAGCTATAATCTCCCACGTGGTGAGGTCAATTGCTGCTGTAACCACAAATGCACGACTGATTTCTGTTGTTGATTTCATTCGTTTGTTATTTTCTTCAATGTTTCTCATTCTAATACTTTTCATCGTATTGCACAGGAACGAAAGCTTGACACACGTGTCTATGGAAACCACATCGGTATAAGGGACTGTTCTTATTCCGTTCTTTCTGTATAATGATCAATTATCCAAGTAAGCCATTCCACATTGTTGATTTTCTTGGACTCGGATGTCACGCAGGTAGCTATAATCTCCCACGTGGTGAGGTCAATTGCTGCTGTAACCACAAATGCACGACTGACTTCTGTTGTTGATTTCATTTGTTTGTTATTCCCTTCAATGTTTCTCATTCTAACTCTTTTCATCGTATAACACAGGGACGAAAGCTTGACTTCCGTGTCTAAGGAAGCCACATTGGTATGAGGGACTGTTCTTATTCCCTTTTTTCTTTTTGATGAACAATTATCCAAGTAAGCCATTCCACATTGTTGATTTTTTTGGACTAGGATGTCACGCAGCTAGCTATAATCTCCCACGTGGAAGAGTTACTTTATAAACAGTTGTTGAAGTGGTATTTCTAGTGGAAAGTTTCATGTTTAGATAGTTAATTGTTTGAATATGGAGGTAATTTTTTTAATACTAGCTTAGGGTTATTTTCATTTATTCGAATATTTTCAAATATCAGTTATATTTTATGTAGTTAGGTTTTTTTTATTGGTTTATGAATTTTCAACTTTCTTAACGAAAAATTTATTACAATTCAAGAAATTTCGACTTTTTAGTTTCTTTTCATGTTTTCTGGAAGTCATAGACTACTCCATTCAATGAGAAGTTGCAGTTTTCCTTAGTTGAAGTTTTTCCTCGAAAACTCTTCAAGTATAGAGTTTGCTTGAGACCCCTCTCTTTTTATATCTACGTAAAATTGACTGAATGAATAAAAAAATATAGATTTTTCTAAAAAACTTTACATTAGATATCTATAGGAATCTCTTCAACTTATGAACCGTTCAGCTTATACTCAAGTATTGCCATATTGCTGAAATTATCATCAACCAAGCTATCTGATAATGCAATAATATACTGGGTGTGCCGTTTGAAATAAGTAGGTAGTAATCTGAAATTGTTCAAATTTTCAGCACAAAATTATTATTAGTTTTCCATAAACAATAGCCATCGCGGTGAATCACCCTGTACATCATTATCATTCAGCCTTCTGCTTCCACTGAGGGATATAAATTTCGCCTTACTGGTTTATGACTGTTTTGCAATTATCTCTGGCCAAGCGTTTTTATAGACTATTTCAAGGGACTTTGGATATACTATATACAGAAATATTATAATTTCCAAAATGATTTCCACTATTATATTGTAATTTTTTTTTTTTCAGAATCTACATTTCTTGGAGTTAACTCAGTTAGAAGAAGAAGAGGTATCATTAATAATATATTATTTACCAATTCTAGTGAATACAAATTACCCTGTAGTGTTAAACAAAAATTTTCTGCAAGTAAGTATAGAGATCTTAAAAGAATTATTCATGGTCAATATGAATATGTAATATAATAATGAATCAACTAATATCAACTTTTTCAGAAAATGAGTGTAAAAAATCTGTAATCAACTACAATGGATTATCAATTACAAAACCTTTTATCCAGAATGAGATGACAGGAAAACATTCGAAACCTTCAACTCCCCCTAGTTCAGCTGTAAAAACAGTTGGAATTAATGCAAGAGATAATACAGAGATAATCAAAAATGATACAATTTCCAATAGGACAATTGAAAAAATTGAAAGTAGCATCTCGAATAAAAATGAATCTAAAATTGAGGAGCCCACAGTAAATGTATGGAAAAAATCATGGGCTAGTCTATTTGATGAAGATGTTAAAACAATATCGAATGAGAAAATAGACAATAAAATTAATGATTCACATGTAACATCTTTAAAACATACAAAAGTAGTCAAAAAAATAGATTCAGCCACTCATATGTTAGGAGGTGAGTTCAAAACCATATCTTTTTTTATATATTTATCTTACTTTCAACTAACAATTTGCTTACATCTACTGTAGATAATTATTTTACTTAGTTGAACCCATTTTACTCGATGAAAAGTGGAATGCTTTGGTTTTCACCTACAGATATCAGTGAAAATTCAAGTTTCTATCATGGTTAGTAACATTTTTAAATTTTCAGAATTTCTCAAGAACTATTAAATTGCTGGGACGCAAACCAGTTTTAAACCCAGGTGTTTACGAAACAAAAGTAATTTTTGTTATATAAACTCAATATTACAAGCCTTACTTGCTTGCCCACCACTTTGTAATCTCCTCAAACGGCTATCAGAGAACTTCACTCACAATAATGCACTGAAATCAATAACAATGAGTGAAAATATGTAAGGATAAATTAATATAATTTGCAACTTTGATTGAATAACAATTTTATATATGTTTTTCCATTATTCAACTAATCCAGGTGTAAATTTATGAATAACTTCGATAATCTGCCCAATGTAAGACGCAAGTCACGTTCAAAAAAGAAGAACAAGAAGCAAACTTTCGTCAATATAGACAATGGCAATTCGTTTAAGGCCTCATCGTTTTATACGATGCTAAACGGAACACGTAGCGATTCTTTCCTTGTTGAAGGCCGACAAGAAGACGCCGAAGAATTCTTGGGCCTTCTGTTGAATGGACTCAATGATGAAATGATGGGAATAATGAAATTGATTAGCCATGACGAAAATATTCAAGCAGCTAAAAAAGAAGTGAAAATAGATGTGGATGATTGGAAAGTTATTGGTCCTAGGAACGAAGGGAATGTAACAAGAGAAATACAAATGGACAATACACCGATTAGTGATATATTCGGAGGACTTCTCTGTTCAAGAATCCATAAAACCGGAGACGAAACTTCAGAAAATATTGAACCATTCCTAACATTGCCATTAAATATTAAGAAAGCAAATAACATAGCTGAAGCATTAGAAGGCCTTACAACCAAGAACAAACTAGAGGGTCTGACATCATCGAAAACGAAAGAAACGGTTGAAGCATGGCAGCAAGTGATGATAGAGAAGTTGCCTGTAGTTTTAGTATTACATTTGAAATGCTTCGAATACAGAATGAATGGCTGCACTAAAATAATGAAGACTATAGAATTTCCCATCAATCTGCAGATTGATTCTAAAATATTATCTGGAAGGACGAATACTTCAGCGGAGAGACAATATAAATTAATATGTGTAGTATACCATGTAGGAAAGGAGGCCAGCTATATGCATTATATAGCAGATACTTTCCATTCGGGGTATAATACATAGTTGAGGTTTGATGACTCCAAAATAAACAGAGTTACGGAAGAAGATGTTCTTAAACGTCAAGGAGATAGAGTTCCTTATTTATTATTTTATCGAAGGAGTGATACGGTGTGAAGTGTAAAGATTCATTGATAAAGTTGTTAATTTGTACAGATTAGATTTAAGGATGCTGAACATTGTAATATTTTTCTGTAGTTTCATGAGTAATGCCATGAATTGTATTTCGGGAGAATATGATAAATTGACTATACAATGTTATATATATATATATATATATATATATATATATATATATATATATATATATATATATATATTTATATATGTATATAAAAAATGAATATTATATTTTAATAAACGAACTTTGTATAAATGTAAAATTTTGTTTGTTTTTTTTAAAGAAATTTCTTTTCCTAAAACTTGAATTAAATTTTTGCAAGAACTACGATCTCAGAAAGGAAAAGAAGGTCGTCTCCGTAAAAATTCCAATAAACCATTAATAGTATTAGCTATTTCAGGATTTTGGACTCTTTATTCCTTTTTCTTTGCTCTTGAAATCAGGTGAATTTCGCTCAATGTAATAAGAAAAAACTTGACCAAACTTTATAACTTTCCCCTGTGTTCAGCGGCGCTACGTTCTCCTACTTCTGTAACCTAGATAAATGAGGATATTTTGGAAGATCGTACCTCATGCACTCGAATCATGTAATTTTTTTTTATTTCACAAAAATCACAAATATACCAGTCATGAACTCTGAATTAACCTATATCTATAATGACCCAAAACAAAACACTCATTAATTTCCGTTTTATAACCTATTATTCTTTTTCCTGGGTCAGAACAATTTTTTTGGAGAATTCTCGTCTCTGATTACTATAAAATTTCTTTCTTCTATTGGTCCTCTAATTCACTTGAAAATCAAAACTTAGTTGAATAATTACTCAAAAAAAAGTTCTGTCCAAGGTCAAATTGGATTTCTTTGAATTTTATCATCCTGGATATTAGACATGAGAACTCAGAATATATTGAATTTCTCTCATACTACAGTTAAAGGTCTGTGCTTATAATTTACATCTGGTGTACGCTAATAGTTTCGATTGTCTGGGATACCAACTATTCAATGGCATAGGCCTCGATTTGGTAACATTTTGGATGTTCCACCATTTACTAATGTACATGCCTAAAACCTCTAGAATTTGCTTCTGAATAAGGATTGGTCAACTCTATTCAATTCTTTTACATTTTTAGACCTCAGATTTAAAAGAATAGAAAAATTCGTCGTTTCGCAATTCAGAATCAAACAATGAATAATTGACCAATGAAATAGAGTAATGTCTAGAAATGACAATGCATATGAAATATGAAAGCAAGGTTTCAAATGAATGAACTCTGCAATCGATTAAAAAGACGGCATTTAATTTCGATTGTAGAATCTTATATTGTCATTATTAGAACTCTTTATTGCTAAATTCATATGTTAGAATCTTATATTCAATTTTTATATTTTTTTATTTATAAAATCCCAATTCTATTCATGTTTCTTCGGTCGAATACCAGTTTCTACTATGAAATGAATAATTACAATTCAATTGTATCTATGAGGGACTGTTCTTATTCCCTTCTTTTTGTTTAATCAACAATTATCCAAGTAAGCCATTCCACATTGTTGATTTTCTTGGACTAGGATGTCACGCAGCTAGCTATAATCTCCAATGTGGTAAGGTCAATTGCTGCTGTAACCACAATTGGACGGCTGACTTCTGTTGTTGATTTCATTTGTTTGTTATTTCCTTCAATGTTTCTCATTCTAACACTTCTCATCGTATTGCACAGGGACGAAAGCTTGACACACGTGTCTATGGAAACCACATTGGTATAAGGGACTGTTCTTATTCCCTTCTTTCTGTAAAATGATCAATTATCCAAGTAAGCCATTCCACATTGTTGATTTTCTTGGACTCGGATGACACGCAGGTAGCTATAATCTCCCACGTGGTAAGGTCAATTGCTGCTGTAACCACAAATGCACGACTGACTTCTGTTGTTGATTTCATTTGTTTGTTATTTCCTTCTATGTTTCTCATTCTAACACTTTTCATCGTATTGCACAGGGACGAAAGCTTGACACACGTGTCTAAGGAAACCACTTTTTTTTGTTTAATCAACAATTATCCAAGTAGGCCATTCCACATTGTTGATTTTCTTGGACTCGGATGTCACGCAGGTAGCTATAATCTCCCACGTGGTAAGGTCAATTGCTGCTGTAACCACAAATGCACGACTGACTTCTAATGTTGATTTCATTCGTTTGTTATTTTCTTCAATGTTTCTCATTCTAACACTTTTCATCGTATTGCACAGGGACGAAAGCTTGACACGCGTGTCTAAGGAAACCACTTTGGTATAAGGGACTGTTCTTATTCCTTTTTTTTTGTTTGATCAACAATTATCCAAGTGGGCCATTCCACATTGTTGATTTTCTTGGACTCGGATGTCACGCAGGTAGCTATAATCTCCCACGTGGTAAGGTCAATTGCTGCTGTAACCACAAATGCACGACTGACTTCTGTTGTTGATTTCATTCGTTTGTTATTTTCTTCAATGTTTCTCATTCTAACACTTTTCATCGTATTGCACAGGGACGAAAGTTTGACACGCGTGTCTAAGGAAACCACTTTGGTATAAGGGACTGTTCTTATTCCCTTCTTTTTGTTTAATGAACAATTATCCAAATAAGCCATTCCACATTGTTGATTTTCTTGGACTCGGATGTCACGAAGGTAGCTAGAATCTCCCACGTGGTAAGGTCAATTGCTGCTGTAACCACAAATGCACGACTGACTTCTGTTGTTGATTTCATTTGTTTGTTTTTTCCTTCTATATTTCTCATTCTTACACTTTTCATCGTATTGCACAGGGACGAAAGCTTGACACACGTGTCTATGGAAACCACATTCGTATAAGGGACTGTTCTTACTTCATTTTTTCTGTATAATGATCAATTATCCAAGTAAGTCATTCCACATTGTTGATTTTCTTGGACTCGGATGTCACGCAGGTAGCTATAATCTCCCACGTGGTAAGGTCAATTGCTGCTGAAATCACAAATGCACGACTGACTTCTGTTGTTGATTTCATTTGTTTGTTATTTCCTTCAATGTTTCTCATTCTAACACTTTTCATCGTATTGCACAGGGACGAAAGCTTGACACACTTGTCTAAGAAAACCACTTTGGTATGAGGGACTGTTCTTATTCCCTTCTTTTTGTTCAATCAACAATTATCCAAGTGAGCCATTCCACATTGTTGATTTTCTTGGACTCGGATGTCACGCAGGTAGCTATAAGCTCCCACGTGGTAAGGTCAATTGCTGCTGTAACCACAAATGCACGACTGACTTCTGTTGTTGATTTCATTTGTTTGTTATTTCCTTCTATGTTTCTCATTCTAACACTTTTCATCGTATTGCACAGGGACGAAAGCTTGACACACGTGTCTAAGGAAACCACTTTGGTATAAGGAACTGTTCTTATTTTTTTTTTGTTTAATCAACAATTATCCAAGTAGGCCATTCCACATTGTTGATTTTCTTGGACTCGGATGTCACGCAGGTAGCTATAATCTCCCACGTGGTAAGGTCAATTGCTGCTGTAACCACAAATGCACGACTGACTTCTAATGTTGATTTCATTTGTTTGTTATTTCCTTCAATGTTTCTCATTCTAACACTTCTCATCGTATTGCACAGGGACGAAAGCTTGACACACGTGTCTAAGGAAACCACTTTGGTATGAGGGACTGTTCGTATTCCCTTCTTTTTGTTCAATCAACAATTATCCAAGTAAGCCATTCCACATTGTTGATTTTCTTGGACTCGAATGTCACGCAGGTAGCTATAATCTCCCACGTGGTAAGGTCAATTGCTGCTGTAACCACAAATGCACGACTGACTTCTGTTGTTGATTTCATTTGTTCGTTATTTCCTTCTCTGTTTCTCATTCTAACACTTTTCATCGTATTGCACAGGGACGAAAGCTTGACACACGTGTCTAAGGAAACCACTTTGGTATAAGGGACTGTTCTTATTCTCTTTTTTTTGTTTAATCAACAATTATCCAAGTAGGCCATTCCACATTGTTGATTATCTTGGACTCGGATGTCACGCAGGTAGCTATAATCTCCCACGTGGTAAGGTCAATTGCTGCTGTAACCACAAATGCACGACTGACTTCTAATGTTGATTTCATTTGTTTGTTATTTCCTTCAATGTTTCTCATTCTAACACTTCTCATCGTATTGCACAGGGACGAAAGCTTTACACACGTGTCTAAAGAAACCACTTTGGTATAAGGGACTGTTCTTATTCCCTTCTTTTTGTTCAATCAACAATTATCCAAGTAAGCCATTCCACATTGTTGATTTTCTTGGACTCGAATGTCACGCAGGTAGCTATAATCTCCCACGTGGTAAGGTCAATTGCTGCTGTAACCACAAATGCACGACTGACTTCTGTTGTTGATTTCATTTGTTTGTTATTTCCTTCTATGTTTCTCATTCTAACACTTTTCATCGTATTGCACAGGGACGAAAGCTTGACACGCGTGTCTAAGGAAACCACTTTGGTATAAGGGACTGTTCTTAATCCCTTCGTTTTGTTTAATGAACAATTATCCAAGTAAGCCATTCCACATTGTTGATTTTCTTGGACTCGAATGTCACGCAGGTAGCTATAATCTCCCACGTGGTAAGGTCAATTGCTGCTGTAACCACAAATGCACGACTGACTTCTGTTGTTGATTTCATTTGTTTGTTATTTCCTTCTATGTTTCTCATTCTAACACTTTTTATCGTATTGCACAGGAACGAAAGCTTGACACACGTGTCTAAGGAAACCACAAGGGTTTGTTCTCATTCTAATTGATGAACAATTATCCAAGTAAGCCATTCCACATTGTTGATTTTCATGGACTCGGATGTCACGCAGGTAGCTATAATCTTCCACATGGTAAGGTCAATTGCTGCTGTAACCACAAATGCTCGACTGACTTCTACTGTTGATTTCATTCGTTTGTTATTTTCTTCAATGTTTCTCATTCTAACACTTTTCATCGTATTTCACAGGAACGAATGCTTGACACACGTGTCTAAGGAAACAACTTTGGTATAAGGACTGTTCCTATTCCCTTCTTTTTGTTTAATGAACAATTATCCAAGTAAGCCATTCCACATTGTTGATTTTCTTGGACTAGGATGTCACGCAGCTAGCTATAATCTCCCACGTGGTAAGGTCAATTGCTGCTGTAACCACAAATGCACGACTGACTTCTGTTGTTAATTTCATTCGTTTGTTATTTTCTTCAATGTTTCTCATTCTAACACTTTTCATCGTATTGCACATGGACGAAAGCTTGACACACGTGTCTAAGGAAACCACAAGGGTTTGTTCTCATTCCCTTTTTTCTTTTTGATGAACAATTATCTAAGTGAGCCATTCCACATTGTTGATTTTTTTGGACTCGGATGTCACGCAAGTAGCTATAATCTCCCACGTGGTAAGGTCCATTGCTGCTGTAACCACGAATGCACGATTGACTTCTGTTGTTGATTTCATTTGTTTGTTATTTTCTTCAATGTTTCTCATTCTAACAATTCTCATCGTATTGCACAGGGACGAAAGCTTGACACACGTGTCTAAGGAAACAACTTTGGTATAAGGACTGTTCTTATTCCCTTCTTTTTGTTTAATGAACAATTATCCAAGTGAGCCATTCCACATTGTTGATTTTCTTGGAATCGGATGTCACGCAGGTAGCTATAATCTCCCACGTGGTAAGGTCAATTGCTGCTGTATCCACAAATGCACGACTGACTTCTGTTGTTGATTTCATTTGTTTGTTTTTTCCTTCTATGTTTCTCATTCTAACACTTTTTATCGTATTGCACAGGGACGAAAGCTTGACACACGTGTCTATGGAAACCACATTCGTATAAGGGACTGTTCTTACTTCATTCTTTCTGTATAATGATCAATTATCCAAGTAAGTCATTCCACATTGTTGATTTTCTTGGACTCGGATGTCACGCAGGTAGCTATAGTCTCCCACGTGGTAAGGTCAATTGCTGCTGAAATCACAAATGCACGACTGACTTCTGTTGTTGATTTCATTTGTTTGTTATTTCCTTCAATGTTTCTCATTCTAACACTTTTCATCGTATTGCACAGGGACGAGAGCTTGATACACGTGTCTAAGAAAACCACTTTGGTATGAGGGACTCTTCTTATTCCCTTCTTTTTGTTCAATCAACAATTATCCAAGTGAGCCATTCCACATTGTTGATTTTCTTGGACTCGGATGACACGCAGGTAGCTATAATCTCCCACGTGGTAAGGTCAATTGCTGCTGTAACCACAAATGCACGACTGACTTCTGTTGTTGATTTCATATGTTTGTTATTTCCTTCTATGTTTCTCATTCTAACACTTTTCATCGTATTGCACAGGGACGAAAGCTTGACACACGTGTCTAAGGAAACCACTTTTTTTTGTTTAATCAACAATTATCCAAGTAGGCCATTCCACATTGTTGATTTTCTTGGACTAGGATGTCACGCAGCTAGCTATAATCTACAATGTGGTAAGGTCAATTGCTGCTGTAACCACAATTGGACGGCTGACTTCTGTTGTTGATTTCATTTGTTTGTTATTTCCTTCAATGTTTCTCATTCTAACACTTCTCATCGTATTGCACAGGGACGAAAGCTTGACACACGTGTCTATGGAAACCACATTGGTATAAGGGACTGTTCTTATTCCCTTCTTTCTGTAAAATGATCAATTATCCAAGTAAGCCATTCCACATTGTTGATTTTCTTGGACTCGGATGACACGCAGGTAGCTATAATCTCCCACGTGGTAAGGTCAATTGCTGCTGTAACCACAAATGCACGACTGACTTCTGTTGTTGATTTCATTTGTTTGTTATTTCCTTCTATGTTTCTCATTCTAACACTTTTCATCGTATTGCACAGGGACGAAAGCTTGACACACGTGTCTAAGGAAACCACTTTTTTTCGTTTAATCAACAATTATCCAAGTAGGCCATTCCACATTGTTGATTTTCTTGGACTCGGATGTCACGCAGGTAGCTATAATCTCCCACGTGGTAAGGTCAATTGCTGCTGTAACCACAAATGCACGACTGACTTCTAATGTTGATTTCATTCGTTTGTTATTTTCTTCAATGTTTCTCATTCTAACACTTTTCATCGTATTGCACAGGGACGAAAGCTTGACACGCGTGTCTAAGGAAACCACTTTGGTATAAGGGACTGTTCTTATTCCTTTTTTTTTGTTTGATCAACAATTATCCAAGTGGGCCATTCCACATTGTTGATTTTCTTGGACTCGGATGTCACGCAGGTAGCTATAATCTCCCACGTGGTAAGGTCAATTGCTGCTGTAACCTCAAATGCACGACTGACTTCTGTTGTTGATTTCATTCGTTTGTTATTTTCTTCAATGTTTCTCATTCTAACACTTTTCATCGTATTGCACAGGGACGAAAGCTTGACGCGTGTCTAAGGAAACCACTTTGGTATAAGGGACTGTTCTTATTCCCTTCTTTTTGTTTAATGAACAATTATCCAAATAAGCCATTCCACATTGTTGATTTTCTTGGACTCGGATGTCACGAAGGTAGCTAGAATCTCCCACGTGGTAAGGTCAATTGCTGCTGTAACCACAAATGCACGACTGACTTCTGTTGTTGATTTCATTTGTTTGTTTTTTCCTTCTATATTTCTCATTCTTACACTTTTCATCGTATTGCACAGGGACGAAAGCTTGACACACGTGTCTATGGAAACCACATTCGTATAAGGGACTGTTCTTACTTCATTTTTTCTGTATAATGATCAATTATCCAAGTAAGTCATTCCACATTATTGATTTTCTTGGACTCGGATGTCACGCAGGTAGCTATAATCTCCCACGTGGTAAGGTCAATTGCTGCTGAAATCACAAATGCACGACTGACTTCTGTTGTTGATTTCATTTGTTTGTTATTTCCTTCAATGTTTCTCATTCTAACACTTTTCATCGTATTGCACAGGGACGAAAGCTTGACACACTTGTCTAAGAAAACCACTTTGGTATGAGGGACTGTTCTTATTCCCTTCTTTTTGTTCAATCAACCATTATCCAAGTGAGCCATTCCACATTGTTGATTTTCTTGGACTCGGATGTCACGCAGGTAGCTATAAGGTCCCACGTGGTAAGGTCAATTGCTGCTGTAACCACAAATGCACGACTGACTTCTGTTGTTGATTTCATTTGTTTGTTATTTCCTTCTATGTTTCTCATTCTAACACTTTTCATCGTATTGCACAGGGACGAAAGCTTGACACACGTGTCTAAGGAAACCACTTTGGTATAAGGAACTGTTCTCATTTTTTTTTTGTTTAATCAACAATTATCCAAGTAGGCCATTCCACATTGTTGATTTTCTTGGACTCGGATGTCACGCAGGTAGCTATAATCTCCCACGTGGTAAGCTCAATTGCTGCTGTAACCACAAATGCACGACTGACTTCTAATGTTGATTTCATTTGTTTGTTATTTCCTTCAATGTTTCTCATTCTAACACTTCTCATCGTATTGCACAGGGACGAAAGCTTGACACACGTGTCTAAGGAAACCACTTTGGTATGAGGGACTGTTCGTATTCCCTTCTTTTTGTTCAATCAACAATTATC
The DNA here is from genome assembly GCF_914767665.1 of Harmonia axyridis. NCBI lineage: Eukaryota > Metazoa > Arthropoda > Insecta > Coleoptera > Coccinellidae > Harmonia > Harmonia axyridis. The sequence continues at coordinate 46,641,141 of NC_059503.1, forward strand.
CAAGTAAGCCATTCCACATTGTTGATTTTCTTGGACTCGAATGTCACGCAGGTAGCTATAATCTCCCACGTGGTAAGGTCAATTGCTGCTGTAACCACAAATGCACGACTGACTTCTGTTGTTGATTTCATTTGTTCGTTATTTCCTTCTCTGTTTCTCATTCTAACACTTTTCATCGTATTGCACAGGGACGAAAGCTTGACACACGTGTCTAAGGAAACCACTTTGGTATAAGGGACTGTTCTTATTCTCTTTTTTTTGTTTAATCAACAATTATCCAAGTAGGCCATTCCACATTGTTGATTATCTTGGACTCGGATGTCACGCAGGTAGCTATAATCTCCCACGTGGTAAGGTCAATTGCTGCTGTAACCACAAATGCACGACTGACTTCTAATGTTGATTTCATTTGTTTGTTATTTCCTTCAATGTTTCTCATTCTAACACTTCTCATCGTATTGCACAGGGACGAAAGCTTTACACACGTGTCTAAAGAAACCACTTTGGTATAAGGGACTGTTCTTATTCCCTTCTTTTTGTTCAATCAACAATTATCCAAGTAAGCCATTCCACATTGTTGATTTTCTTGGACTCGAATGTCACGCAGGTAGCTATAATCTCCCACGTGGTAAGGTCAATTGCTGCTGTAACCACAAATGCACGACTGACTTCTGTTGTTGATTTCATTTGTTTGTTATTTCCTTCTATGTTTCTCATTCTAACACTTTTCATCGTATTGCACAGGGACGAAAGCTTGACACGCGTGTCTAAGGAAACCACTTTGGTATAAGGGACTGTTCTTAATCCCTTCGTTTTGTTTAATGAACAATTATCCAAGTAAGCCATTCCACATTGTTGATTTTCTTGGACTAGGATGTCACGCAGCTAGCTATAATCTCCAATGGGGTAAGGTCAATTGCTGCTGTAACCACAATTGGACGGCTGACTTCTGTTGTTGATTTCATTTGTTTGTTATTTCCTTCAATGTTTCTCATTCTAACACTTCTCATCGTATTGCACAGGGACGAAAGCTTGACACACGTGTCTATGGAAACCACATTGGTATAAGGGACTGTTCTTATTCCCTTCTTTCTGTAAAATGATCAATTATCCAAGTAAGCCATTCCACATTGTTGATTTTCTTGGACTCGGATGACACGCAGGTAGCTATAATCTCCCACGTGGTAAGGTCAATTGCTGCTGTAACCACAAATGCACGACTGACTTCTGTTGTTGATTTCATTTGTTTGTTATTTCCTTCTATGTTTCTCATTCTAACACTTTTCATCGTATTGCACAGGGACGAAAGCTTGACACACGTGTCTAAGGAAACCACTTTTTTTCGTTTAATCAACAATTATCCAAGTAGGCCATTCCACATTGTTGATTTTCTTGGACTCGGATGTCACGCAGGTAGCTATAATCTCCCACGTGGTAAGGTCAATTGCTGCTGTAACCACAAATGCACGACTGACTTCTAATGTTGATTTCATTCGTTTGTTATTTTCTTCAATGTTTCTCATTCTAACACTTTTCATCGTATTGCACAGGGACGAAAGCTTGACACGCGTGTCTAAGGAAACCACTTTGGTATAAGGGACTGTTCTTATTCCCTTTTTTTTTGTTTGATCAACAATTATCCAAGTGGGCCATTCCACATTGTTGATTTTCTTGGACTCGGATGTCACGCAGGTAGCTATAATCTCCCACGTGGTAAGGTCAATTGCTGCTGTAACCACAAATGCACGACTGACTTCTGTTGTTGATTTCATTCGTTTGTTATTTTCTTCAATGTTTCTCATTCTAACACTTCTCATCGTATTGCACAGGGACGAAAGCTTGACACACGTGTCTAAAGAAACCACTTTGGTATAAGGGACTGTTCTTATTCCCTTTTTTTTTGTTTGATCAACAATTATCCAAGTGGGCCATTCCACATTGTTGATTTTCTTGGACTCGGATGTCACGCAGGTAGCTATAATCTCCCACGTGGTAAGGTCAATTGCTGCTGTAACCACAAATGCACGACTGACTTCTGTTGTTGATTTCATTTGTTTGTTTTTTCCTTCTATATTTCTCATTCTTACATTTTTCATAGTATTGCACAGGGACGAAAGCTTGACACACGTGTCTATGGAAACCACATTCGTATAAGGGACTGTTCTTACTTCATTCTTTCTGTATAATGATCAATTATCCAAGTAAGTCATTCCACATTGTTGATTTTCTTGGACTCGGATGTCACGCAGGTAGCTATAATCTCCCACGTGGCAAGGTCAATTGCTGCTGAAATCACAAATGCACGACTGACTTCTAATGTTGATTTCATTCGTTTGTTATTTTCTTCAATGTTTCTCATTCTAACACTTTTCATCGTATTGCACAGGGACGAAAGCTTGACACGCGTGTCTAAGGAAACCACTTTGGTATAAGGGACTGTTCTTATTCCCTTTTTTTTTGTTTGATCAACAATTATCCAAGTGGGCCATTCCACATTGTTGATTTTCTTGGACTCGGATGTCACGCAGGTAGCTATAATCTCCCACGTGGTAAGGTCAATTGCTGCTGTAACCACAAATGCACGACTGACTTCTGTTGTTGATTTCATTCGTTTGTTATTTTCTTCAATGTTTCTCATTCTAACACTTCTCATCGTATTGCACAGGGACGAAAGCTTTACACACGTGTCTAAAGAAACCACTTTGGTATAAGGGACTGTTCTTATTCCCTTTTTTTTTGTTTGATCAACAATTATCCAAGTGGGCCATTCCACATTGTTGATTTTCTTGGACTCGGATGTCACGCAGGTAGCTATAATCTCCCACGTGGTAAGGTCAATTGCTGCTGTAACCACAAATGCACGACTGACTTCTAATGTTGATTTCATTCGTTTGTTATTTTCTTCAATGTTTCTCATTCTAACACTTTTCATCGTATTGCACAGGGACGAAAGCTTGACACGCGTGTCTAAGGAAACCACTTTGGTATAAGGGACTGTTCTTATTCCCTTTTTTTTTGTTTGATCAACAATTATCCAAGTGGGCCATTCCACATTGTTGATTTTCTTGGACTCGGATGTCACGCAGGTAGCTATAATCTCCCACGTGGTAAGGTCAATTGCTGCTGTAACCACAAATGCACGACTGACTTCTGTTGTTGATTTCATTCGTTTGTTATTTTCTTCAATGTTTCTCATTCTAACACTTCTCATCGTATTGCACAGGGACGAAAGCTTTACACACGTGTCTAAAGAAACCACTTTGGTATAAGGGACTGTTCTTATTCCCTTTTTTTTTGTTTGATCAACAATTATCCAAGTGGGCCATTCCACATTGTTGATTTTCTTGGACTCGGATGTCACGCAGGTAGCTATAATCTCCCACGTGGTAAGGTCAATTGCTGCTGTAACCACAAATGCACGACTGACTTCTGTTGTTGATTTCATTTGTTTGTTTTTTCCTTCTATATTTCTCATTCTTACATTTTTCATCGTATTGCACAGGGACGAAAGCTTGACACACGTGTCTATGGAAACCACATTCGTATAAGGGACTGTTCTTACTTCATTCTTTCTGTATAATGATCAATTATCCAAGTAAGTCATTCCACATTGTTGATTTTCTTGGACTCGGATGTCACGCAGGTAGCTATAATCTCCCACGTGGCAAGGTCAATTGCTGCTGAAATCACAAATGCACGACTGACTTCTGTTGTTGATTTCATTTGTTTGTTATTTCCTTCAATGTTTCTCATTCTAACACTTTTCATCGTATTGCACAGGGACGAAAGCTTGACACACGTGTCTAAGAAAACCACTTTGGTATGAGGGACTGTTCTTATTCCCTTCTTTTTGTTCAATCAACAATTATCCAAGTGAGCCATTCCACATTGTTGATTTTCTTGGACTCGGATGTCACGCAGGTAGCTATAAGCTCCCACGTGGTAAGGTCAATTGCTGCTGTAACCACAAATGCACGACTGACTTCTGTTGTTGATTTCATTTGTTTGTTATTTCCTTCTATGTTTCTCATTCTAACACTTTTCATCGTATTGCACAGGGACGAAAGCTTGACACACGTGTCTAAGGAAACCACTTTTGTATAAGGGACTGTTCTTATTTTTTTTTGTTTAATCAACAATTATCCAAGTAGGCCATTCCACATTGTTGATTTTCTTGGACTCGGATGTCACGCAGGTAGCTATAATCTCCCACGTGGTAAGGTCAATTGCTGCTGTAACCACAAATGCACGACTGACTTCTAATGTTGATTTCATTTGTTTGTTATTTCCTTCAATGTTTCTCATTCTAACACTTCTCATCGTATTGCACAGGGACGAAAGCTTGACACACGTGTCTAAGGAAACCACTTTGGTATGAGGGACTGTTCGTATTCCCTTCTTTTTGTTCAATCAATAATTATCCAAGTAAGCCATTCCACATTGTTGATTTTCTTGGACTCGAATGTCACGCAGGTAGCTATAATCTCCCACGTGGTAAGGTCAATTGCTGCTGTAACCACAAATGCACGACTGACTTCTGTTGTTGATTTCATTTGTTCGTTATTTCCTTCTCTGTTTCTCATTCTAACACTTTTCATCGTATTGCACAGGGACGATAGCTTGACACACGTGTCTAAGGAAACCACTTTGGTATAAGGGACTGTTCTTATTCTCTTTTTTTTGTTTAATCAACAATTATCCAAGTAGGCCATTCCACATTGTTGATTATCTTGGACTCGGATGTCACGCAGGTAGCTATAATCTCCCACGTGGTAAGGTCAATTGCTGCTGAAATCACAAATGCACGACTGACTTCTGTTGTTGATTTCATTTGTTTGTTATTTCCTTCAATGTTTCTCATTCTAACACTTTTCATCGTATTGCACAGGGACGAAAGCTTGACACACGTGTCTAAGAAAACCACTTTGGTATGAGGGACTGTTCTTATTCCCTTCTTTTTGTTCAATCAACAATTATCCGAGTGAGCCATTCCACATTGTTGATTTTCTTGGACTCGGATGTCACGCAGGTAGCTATAAGCTCCCACGTGGTAAGGTCAATTGCTGCTGTAACTTCAAATGCACGACTGACTTCTGTTGTTGATTTCATTTGTTTGTTATTTCCTTCTATGTTTCTCATTCTAACACTTTTCATCGTATTGCACAGGGACGAAAGCTTGACACACGTGTCTAAGGAAACCACTTTGGTATAAGGGACTGTTCTTATTTTTTTTTTGTTTAATCAACAATTATCCAAGTAGGCCATTCCACATTGTTGATTCTCTTGGACTCGGATGTCACGCAGGTAGCTATAATCGCCCACGTGGTAAGGTCAATTGCTGCTGTAACCACAAATGCACGACTGACTTCTAATGTTGATTTCATTTGTTTGTTATTTCCTTCAATGTTTCTCATTCTAACACTTCTCATCGTATTGCACAGGGACGAAAGCTTGACACACGTGTCTAAGGAAACCACTTTGGTATGAGGGACTGTTCGTATTCCCTTCTTTTTGTTCAATCAACAATTATCCAAGTAAGCCATTCCACATTGTTGATTTTCTTGGACTCGAATGTCACGCAGGTAGCTATAATCTCCCACGTGATAAGGTCAATTGCTGCTGTAACCACAAATGCACGACTGACTTCTGTTGTTGATTTCATTTGTTCGTTATTTCCTTCTCTGTTTCTCATTCTAACACTTTTCATCGTATTGCACAGGGACGAAAGCTTGACAAACGTGTCTAAGGAAACCACTTTGGTATAAGGGACTGTTCTTATTCTCTTTTTTTTGTTTAATCAACAATTATCGAAGTAGGCCATTCCACATTGTTGATTATCTTGGACTCGGATGTCACGCAGGTAGCTATAATCTCCCACGTGGTAAGGTCAATTGCTGCTGTAACCACAAATGCACGACTGACTTCTAATGTTGATTTCATTTGTTTGTTATTTCCTTCAATGTTTCTCATTCTAACACTTCTCATCGTATTGCACAGGAACGAAAGCTTGACACACGTGTCTAAGGAAACCACAAGGGTTTGTTCTCATTCCCTTTTTTCTTTTTGATGAACAATTATCCAAGTAAGCCATTCCACATTGTTGATTTTCATGGACTCGGATGTCACGCAGGTAGCTATAATCTTCCACGTGGTAAGGTCAATTGCTGCTGTAACCACAAATGCTCGACTGACTTCTACTGTGGATTTCATTCGTTTGTTATTTTCTTCAATGTTTCTCATTCTAACACTTTTCATCGTATTGCACAGGAACGAATGCTTGACACACGTGTCTAAGGAAACCACAAGGGTTTGTTCTCATTCCCTTTTTTCTTTTTGATGAACAATTATCCAAGTAAGCCATTCCACATTGTTGATTTTCATGGACTCGGATGTCACGCAGGTAGCTATAATCTTCCACGTGGTAAGGTCAATTGCTGCTGTAACCACAAATGCACGACTGACTTCTGTTGTTGATTTCATTTGTTCGTTATTTCCTTCTCTGTTTCTCATTCTAACACTTTTCATCGTATTGCACAGGGACGAAGGCTTGACAAACGTGTCTAAGGAAACAACTTTGGTATAAGGACTGTTCCTATTCCCTTCTTTTTGTTTAATGAACAATTATCCAAGTAAGCCATTCCACATTGTTGATTTTCTTGGACTAGGATGTCACGCAGCTAGCTATAATCTCCCACGTGGTAAGGTCAATTGCTGCTGTAACCACAAATGCACGACTGACTTCTGTTGTTAATTTCATTCGTTTGTTATTTTCTTCAATGTTTCTCATTCTAACACTTTTCATCGTATTGCACATGGACGAAAGCTTGACACACGTGTCTAAGGAAACCACAAGGGTTTGTTCTCATTCCCTTTTTTCTTTTTGAAGAACAATTATCTAAGTGAGCCATTCCACATTGTTGATTTTCTTGGACTCGGATGTCACGCAAGTAGCTATAATCTCCCACGTGGTAAGGTCCATTGCTGCTGTAACCACGAATGCACGATTGACTTCTGTAGTTGATTTCATTTGTTTGTTATTTTCTTCAATGTTTCTCATTCTAACAATTCTCATCGTATTGCACAGGGACGAAAGCTTGACACACGTGTCTAAGGAAACAACTTTGGTATAAGGACTGTTCTTATTCCCTTCTTTTTGTTTAATGAACAATTATCCAAGTGAGCCATTCCACATTGTTGATTTTCTTGGAATCGGATGTCACGCAGGTAGCTATAATCTCCCACGTGGTAAGGTCAATTGCTGCTGTATCCACAAATGCACGACTGACTTCTGTTGTTGATTTCATTTGTTTGTTTTTTCCTTCTATGTTTCTCATTCTAACACTTTTTATCGTATTGCACAGGGACGAAAGCTTGACACACGTGTCTATGGAAACCACATTCTTATAAGGGACTGTTCTTACTTCATTCTTTCTGTATAATGATCAATTATCCAAGTAAGTCATTCCACATTGTTGATTTTCTTGGACTCGGATGTCACGCAGGTAGCTATAATCTCCCACGTGGTAAGGTCAATTGCTGCTGAAATCACAAATGCACGACTGACTTCTGTTGTTGATTTCATTTGTTTGTTATTTCCTTCAATGTTTCTCATTCTAACACTTTTCATCGTATTGCACAGGGACGAGAGCTTGACACACGTGTCTAAGAAAACCACTTTGGTATGAGGGACTGTTCTCATTCCCTTCTTTTTGTTCAATCAACAATTATCCAAGTGAGCCATTCCACATTGTTGATTTTCTTGGACTCGGATGTCACGCAGGTAGCTATAAGCTCCCACGTGGTAAGGTCAATTGCTGCTGTAACCACAAATGCACGACTGACTTCTGTTGTTGATTTCATTTGTTTGTTATTTCCTTCTATGTTTCTCATTCTAACACTTTTCATCGTATTGCACAGATACGAAAGCTTGACACACGTGTCTAAGGAAACCACTTTGGTATAAGGGACTGTTCTTATTTTTTTTTTTGTTTAATCAACAATTATCCAAGTAGGCCATTCCACATTGTTGATTTTCTTGGACTCGGATGTCACGCAGGTAGCTATAATCTCCCACGTGGTAAGGTCAATTGCTGCTGTAACCACAAATGCACGACTGACTTCTAATGTTGATTTCATTTGTTTGTTATTTCCTTCAATGTTTCTCATTCTAACACTTCTCATCGTATTGCACAGGGACGAAAGCTTGACACACGTGTCTAAGGAAACCACTTTGGTATGAGGGACTGTTCTTATTCCCTTCTTTTTGTTCAATCAACAATTATCCAAGTAAGCCATTCCACATTGTTGATATTCTTGGACTCGAATGTCACGCAGGTAGCTATAATCTCCCACGTGGTAAGGTCAATTGCTGCTGTAACCACAAATGCACGACTGACTTCTGTTGTTGATTTCATTTGTTCGTTATTTCCTTCTCTGTTTCTCATTCTAACATTTTTGATCGTATTGCACAGGGACGAAAGCTTGACACACGTGTCTAAGGAAACCACTTTGGTATAAGGGACTGTTCTTATTCTCTTTTTTTCGTTTAATCAACAATTATCCAAGTAGGCCATTCCTCATTGTTGAGTATCTTGGGCTCGGATGTCACGCAGGTAGCTATAATCTCCCACGTGGTAAGGTCAATTGCTGCTGTAACCACAAATGCACGACTGACTTCTTATGTTGATTTCATTTGTTTGTTATTTCCTTCAATGTTTCTCATTCTAACACTTCTCATCGTATTGCACAGGGACGAAAGCTCAACACACGTGTCTAAGGAAACCACTTTGGTATAAGGGACTGTTGTTATTTCCTTCTTTTTGTTCAATCAACAATTATCCAAGTAAGCCATTCCACATTGTTGATTTTCTTGGACTCGAATGTCACGCAGGAAGCTATAATCTCCCACGTGGTAAGGTCAATTGCTGCTGTAACCACAAATGCACGACTGACTTCTGTTGTTGATTTCATTTGTTTGTTATTTCCTTCTATGTTTCTCATTCTAACACTTTTCATCGTATTGCACAGGGACGAAAGCTTGACACACGTGTCTGAGGAAACCACTTTGGTATAAAGGACTGTTCTTATTTTTTTTTTGTTTAATCAACAATTATCCAAGTAGGCCATTCCACATTGTTGATTTTCTTGGACTCGGATGTCACGCAGGTAGCTATAATCTCCCACGTGGTAAGGTCAATTGCTGCTGTAACCACAAATGCACGACTGACTTCTAATGTTGATTTCATTTGTTTGTTATTTCCTTCAATGTTTTTCATTTTAACACTTCTCATCGTATTGCACAGGGACGAAAGCTTGACACACGTGTCTAAGGAAACCACTTTCGTATGAGGGACTGTTCTTATTCCCTTCTTTTTGTTCAATCAACAATTATCCAAGTAAGCCATTCCACATTGTTGATTTTCTTGGACTCGAATGTCACGCAGGTAGCTATAATCTCCCACGTGGTAAGGTCAATTGCTGCTGTAACCACAAATGCACGACTGACTTCTGTTGTTGATTCCATTTGTTCGTTATTTCCTTCTCTGTTTCTCATTCTAACACTTTTCATCGTATTGCACAGGGACGAAAGCTTGACACACGTGTCTAAGGAAACCACTTTGGTATAAGGGACTGTTCTTATTCTCTTTTTTTTGTTTAATCAACAATTATCCAAGTAGGCCATTCCACATTGTTGATTATCTTGGACTCGGATGTCACGCAGGTAGCTATAATCTCCCACGTGGTAAGGTCAATTGCTGCTGTAACCACAAATGCACGACTGACTTCTAATATTGATTTCATTTGTTTGTTATTTCCTTCAATGTTTCTCATTCTAACACTTCTCATCGTATTGCACAGGGACGAAAGCTTTACACACGTGTCTAAGGAAACCACTTTGGTATAAGGGACTGTTCTTATTCCCTTCTTATTGTTCAATCAACAATTATCCAAGTAAGCCATTCCACATTGTTGATTTTCTTGGACTCGAATGTCACGCAGGTAGCTATAATCTCCCACGTGGTAAGGTCAATTGCTGCTGTAACCACAAATGCACGACTGACTTCTGTTGTTGATTACATTTGTTTGTTATTTCCTTCTATGTTTCTCATTCTAACACTTTTCATCGTATTGCACAGGGACGAAAGCTTGACACGCGTGTCTAAGGAAACCACTTTGGTATAAGGGACTGTTCTTAATCCCTTCGTTTTGTTTAATGAACAATTATCCAAGTAAGCCATTCCACATTGTTGATTTTCTTGGACTCGGATGTCACGCAGGTAGCTATAATCTCCCACGTGGTAAGGTCAATTGCTGCTGTAACCACAAATGCACGACTGACTTCTGTTGTTGATTTCATTTGTTTGTTATTTCCTTTTATGTTTCTCATTCTAACACTTTTTATCGTATTGCACAGGAACGAAAGCTTGACACAGTGTCTAAGGAAACCACAAGGGTTTGTTCTCATTCCCTTTTTTCTTTTTGATGAACAATTATCCAAGTAAGCCATTCCACATTGTTGATTTTCATGGACTCGGATGTCACGTAGGTAGCTATAATCTTCCACGTGGTAAGGTCAATTGCTGCTGTAACCACAAATGCTCGACTGACTTCTACTGTTGATTTCATTCGTTTGTTATTTTCTTCAATGTTTCTCATTCTAACACTTTTCATCGTATTGCACAGGAACGAATGCTTGACACACGTGTCTAAGGAAACAACTTTGATATAAGGACTGTTCCTATTCCCTTCTTTTTGTTTAATGAACAATTATCCAAGTAAGCCATTCCACATTGTTGATTTTCTTGGACTAGGATGTCACGCAGCTAGCTATAATCTCCCACGTGGTAAGGTCAATTGCTGCTGTAACCACAAATGCACGACTGACTTCTGTTGTTAATTTCATTTGTTTGTTATTTTCTTCAATGTTTCTCATTCTAACAATTCTCATCGTATTGCACAGGGACGAAAGCTTGACACACGTGTCTAAGGAAACAACTCTGGTATAAGGACTGTTCTTATTCCCTTCTTTTTGTTTAATGAACAATTATCCAAGTGAGCCATTCCACATTGTTGATTTTCTTGGAATCGGATGTCACGCAGGTAGCTATAATCTCCCACGTGGTAAGGTCAATTGCTGCAGTATCCACAAATGGACGACTGACTTCTGTTGTTGATTTCATTTGTTTGTTTTTTCCTTCTATGTTTCTCATTCTAACACTTTTTATCGTATTGCACAAGGACGAAAGCTTGACTTACGTGTCTAAGGAAGCCACATTGGTATGAGGGACTGTTCTTATTCCCATTCCACATTGTTGATTTTCTTGGACTAGGATGTCACGCAGCTAGCTATAATCTACCACGTGGTAAGGTCAATTGCTGCTGTAACCACAAATGCACGACTGACTTCTGTTGTTGATTTCATTCGTTTGTTATTTTCTTCAATGTTTCTCATTCTAACACTTTTCATCGTATTGCACAGGGACGAAAGCTTGACACACGTGTCTAAGGAAACCACTTTGGTATAAGGGACTGTTCTTATTCTCTTTTTTTTGTTTAATCAACAATTATCCAAGTAGGCCATTCCACATTGTTGATTATCTTGGACTCGGATGTCACGCAGGTAGCTATAATCTCCCACGTGGTAAGGTCAATTGCTGCTGTAACCACAAATGCACGATTGACTTCTGTTGTTGATTTCATTTGTTTGTTATTTCCTTCTATGTTTCTCATTCTAACACTTTTCATCGTATTGCACAGGGACGAAAGCTTGACACACGTGTCTAAGGAAACCACTTTGGTATAAGGGACTGTTCTTATTTTTTTTTTTGTTTAATCATCAATTATCCAAGTAGGCCATTCCACATTGTTGATTTTCTTGGACTCGGATGTCACGCAGGTAGCTATAATCTCCCACGTGGTAAGGTCAATTGCTGCTGTAACCACAAATGCACGACTGACTTCTAATGTTGATTTCATTTGTTTGTAATTTCCTTCAATGTTTCTCATTCTAACACTTCTCATCGTATTGCACAGGGACGAAAGCTTGACACACGTGTCTAAGGAAACCACTTTGGTATGAGGGACTGTTCTTATTCCCTTCTTTTTGTTCAATCAACAATTATCCAAGTAAGCCATTCCACATTGTTGATTTTCTTGGACTCGAATGTCACGCAGGTAGCTATAATCTCCCACGTGGTAAGGTCAATTGCTGCTGTAACCACAAATGCACGACTGACTTCTGTTGTTGATTTCATTTGTTTGTTATTTCCTTCTCTGTTTCTCATTCTAACACTTTTCATCGTATTGCACAGGGACGAAAGCTTGACACACGTGTCTAAGAAAACCACTTTGGTATGAGGGACTGTTCTTATTCCCCTTCTTTTTGTTCAATCAACAATTATCCAAGTAAGCCATTCCACATTGTTGATTTTCTTGGACTCGGATGTCACGCAGGTAGCTATAAGCTCCCACGTGGTAAGGTCAATTGCTGCTGTAACCACAAATGCACGACTGACTTCTGTTGTTGATTTCATTTGTTTGTTATTTTCTTCTCTGTTTCTCATTCTAACACTTTTCATCGTATTGCACAGGGACGAAAGCTTGACACACGTGTCTAAGGAAACCACTTTGGTATAAGGGACTGTTCTTATTCTCTTTTTTTTGTTTAATCAACAATTACCCAAGTAGGCCATTCCACATTGTTGATTATCTTGGACTCGGATGTCACGCAGGTAGCTATAATCTCCCACGTGGTAAGGTCAATTGCTGCTGTAACCACAAATGCACGATTGACTTCTGTTGTTGATTTCATTTGTTTGTTATTTCCTTCTATGTTTCTCATTCTAACACTTTTCATCGTATTGCACAGGGACGAAAGCTTGACACACGTGTCTAAGGAAACCACTTTGGTATAAGGGACTGTTCTTATTTTTTTTTTGTTTAATCAACAATTATCCAAGTAGGCCATTCCACATTGTTGATTTTCTTGGACTCGGATGTCACGCAGGTAGCTATATTCTCCCACGTGGTAAGGTCAATTGCTGCTGTAACCACAAATGCACGACTGACTTCTAATGTTGATTTTATTTGTTTGTTATTTCCTTCAATGTTTCTCATTCTAACACTTCTCATCGTATTGCACAGGGACGAAAGCTTGACACACTTGTCTAAGGAAACCACTTTGGTATGAGGGACTGTTCTTATTCCCTTCTTTTTGTTCAATCAACAATTATCCAAGTAAGCCATTCCACATTGTTGATTTTCTTGGTCTCGAATGTCACGCAGGTAGCTATAATCTCCCACGTGGTAAGGTCAATTGCTGCTGTAACCACAAATGCACGACTGACTTCTGTTGTTGATTTCATTTGTTTGTTATTTCCTTCTCTGTTTCTCATTCTAACACTTTTCATCGTATTGCACAGGGACGAAAGCTTGACACACGTGTCTAAGGAAACCACTTTGGTATAAGGGACTGTTCTTATTCTCTTTTTTTTTGTTTAATCAACAATTATCCAAGTAGGCCATTCCACATTGTTGATTATCTTGGACTCGGATGTCACGCAGGTAGCTATAATCTCCCACGTGGTAAGGTCAATTGCTGCTGTAACCACAAATGCACGACTGACTTCTAATGTTGATTTCATTTGTTTGTTATTTCCTTCAATGTTTCTCATTCTAACACTTCTCATCGTATTGCACAGGGACGAAAGCTTTACACACGTGTCTAAGGAAACCACTTTGGTATAAGGGACTGTTCTCATTCCCTTCTTTTTGTTCAATCAACAATTATCCAAGTAAGCCATTCCACATTGTTGATTTTCTTGGACTCGAATGTCACGCAGGTAGCTATAATCTCCCACGTGGTAAGGTCAATTGCTGCTGTAACCACAAATGCACGACTGACTTCTGTTGTTGATTTCATTTGTTTGTTATTTCCTTCTATGTTTCTCATTCTAACACTTTTCATCGTATTGCACAGGGACGAAAGCTTGACACGCGTGTCTAAGGAAACCACTTTGGTATAAGGGACTGTTCTTAATCCCTTCGTTTTATTTAATGAACAATTATCCAAGTAAGCCATTCCACATTGTTGATTTTCTTGGACTCGGATGTCACGCAGGTAGCTATAATCTCCCACGTGGTAAGGTCAATTGCTGCTGTAACCACAAATGCACGACTGACTTCTGTTGTTGATTTCATTTGTTTGTTATTTCCTTCTATGTTTCTCATTCTAACACTTTTTATCGTATTGCACAGGGACGAAAGCTTGACTTACGTGTCTAAGGAAACCACAAGGGTTTGTTCTCATTCCCTTTTTTCTTTTTGATGAACAATTATCCAAGTAAGCCATTCCACATTGTTGATTTTCATGGACTCGGATGTCACGCAGGTAGCTATAATCTTCCACGTGGTAAGGTCAATTGCTGCTGTAACCACAAATGCTCGACTGACTTCTACTGTTGATTTCATTCGTTTGTTATTTTCTTCAATGTTTCTCATTCTAACACTTTTCATCGTATTGCACAGGAACGAATGCTTGACACACGTGTCTAAGGAAACAACTTTGGTATAAGGACTGTTCTTATTCCCTTCTTTTTGTTTAATGAACAATTATCCAAGTAAGCCATTCCACATTGTTGATTTTCTTGGACTAGGATGTCACGCAGCTAGCTATAATCTCCCACGTGGTAAGGTCAATTGCTGCTGTAACCACAAATGCACGACTGACTTCTGTTGTTAATTTCATTCGTTTCTTATTTTCTTCAATGTTTCTCATTCTAACACTTTTCATCGTATTGCACAGGGACGAAAGCTTGACACACGTGTCTAAGGAAACCACAAGGGTTTGTTCTCATTCCCTTTTTTCTTTTTGATGAACAATTATCTAAATGAGCCATTCCACATTGTTGATTTTTTTGGACTCGGATGTCACGCAAGTAGCTATAATCTCCCACGTGGTAAGGTCCATTGCTGCTGTAACCACGAATGCACGATTGACTCCTGTTGTTGATTTCATTTGTTTGTTATTTTCTTCAATGTTTCTCATTCTAACACTTCTCATCGTATTGCACAGGGACGAAAGCTTGACACACGTGTCTAAGGAAACAACTTTGGTATAAGGACTGTTCTTATTCCCTTCTTTTTGTTTAATGAACAATTATCCAAGTAAGCCATTCCACATTGTTGATTTTCTCGGAATCGGATGTCACGCAGGTAGCTATAATCTCTCACGTGGTAAGGTCAATTGCTGCTGTATCCACAAATGCACGACTGACTTCTGTTGTTGATTTCATTTGTTTGTTTTTTCCTTCTATGTTCCTCATTCTAACACTTTTTATCGTATTGCACAGGGACGAAAGCTTGACACACGTGTCTAAGGAAACCACAAGGGTTTGTTCTCATTCCTTTTTTTTCTTTTTGATGAACAATAATCCAAGTGCGCCATTCCACATTGCTGATTTTTTTGGACTCGGATGTCACGCAGGTAGCTATAATCTCCCACGTGGTAAGGTCCATTGCTGCTGTAACCACGAATGCACGATTGACTTCTGTTGTTGATTTCATTTGTTTGTTATTTCCTTCTATGTTTCTCATTCTAACAATTTTCATCGTATTGCACAGGGACGAAAGCTTGACACACGTGTCTAAGGAAACCACTTTGGTATGAGGGACTGTTCTTATTCCATTCTTTTTGTTTAATGAACAATTATCCAAGTAAGCCATTCCACATTGTTAATTTTCTTGGACTCGGATGTCACGCAGGGAGCTATAATCTCCCACGTGGTAAGGTCAATTGCTGCTGTTACCACAAATGCACGATTGACTTATGTTGTTGATTTCATTCGTTTTTTATTTTCTTGAATGTTTCACATTCTAACACTTTTTATCGTATTGCACAGGGACGAAAGCTTGACACACGTGTCTAAGGAAACCACTTTGGTATAAGGGACTGTTCTTATTCCCTTCTTTTTGTTTTATGAACAATTATCCAAGTAGGCCATTCCACATTGTTGATTTTCTTGGACTCGGATGTCACGCAGGTAGCTATAATCTCCCACGTGGTAAGGTCAATTGCTGCTGTAACCACAAATGCACGACTGACTTCTAATGTTGATTTCATTTGTTTGTAATTTCCTTCAATGTTTCTCATTCTAACACTTCTCATCGTATTGCACAGGGACGAAAGCTTGACACACGTGTCTAAGGAAACCACTTTGGTATGAGGGACTGTTCTTATTCCCTTCTTTTTGTTCAATCAACAATTATCCAAGTAAGCCATTCCACATTGTTGATTTTCTTGGACTCGAATGTCACGCAGGTAGCTATAATCTCCCACGTGGTAAGGTCAATTGCTGCTGTAACCACAAATGCACGACTGACTTCTGTTGTTGATTTCATTTGTTTGTTATTTCCTTCTCTGTTTCTCATTCTAACACTTTTCATCGTATTGCACAGGGACGAAAGCTTGACACACGTGTCTAAGAAAACCACTTTGGTATGAGGGACTGTTCTTATTCCCTTCTTTTTGTTCAATCAACAATTATCCAAGTAAGCCATTCCACATTGTTGATTTTCTTGGACTCGGATGTCACGCAGGTAGCTATAAGCTCCCACGTGGTAAGGTCAATTGCTGCTGTAACCACAAATGCACGACTGACTTCTGTTGTTGATTTCATTTGTTTGTTATTTCCTTCTCTGTTTCTCATTCTAACACTTTTCATCGTATTGCACAGGGACGAAAGCTTGACACACGTGTCTAAGGAAACCACTTTGGTATAAGGGACTGTTCTTATTCTCTTTTTTTTGTTTAATCAACAATTACCCAAGTAGGCCATTCCACATTGTTGATTATCTTGGACTCGGATGTCACGCAGGTAGCTATAATCTCCCACGTGGTAAGGTCAATTGCTGCTGTAACCACAAATGCACGATTGACTTCTGTTGTTGATTTCATTTGTTTGTTATTTCCTTCTATGTTTCTCATTCTAACACTTTTCATCGTATTGCACAGGGACGAAAGCTTGACACACGTGTCTAAGGAAACCACTTTGGTATAAGGGACTGTTCTTATTTTTTTTTTGTTTAATCAACAATTATCCAAGTAGGCCATTCCACATTGTTGATTTTCTTGGACTCGGATGTCACGCAGGTAGCTATATTCTCCCACGTGGTAAGGTCAATTGCTGCTGTAACCACAAATGCACGACTGACTTCTAATGTTGATTTTATTTGTTTGTTATCTCCTTCAATGTTTCTCATTCTAACACTTCTCATCGTATTGCACAGGGACGAAAGCTTGACACACTTGTCTAAGGAAACCACTTTGGTATGAGGGACTGTTCTTATTCCCTTCTTTTTGTTCAATCAACAATTATCCAAGTAAGCCATTCCACATTGTTGATTTTCTTGGTCTCGAATGTCACGCAGGTAGCTATAATCTCCCACGTGGTAAGGTCAATTGCTGCTGTAACCACAAATGCACGACTGACTTCTGTTGTTGATTTCATTTGTTTGTTATTTCCTTCTCTGTTTCTCATTCTAACACTTTTCATCGTATTGCACAGGGACGAAAGCTTGACACACGTGTCTAAGGAAACCACTTTGGTATAAGGGACTGTTCTTATTCTCTTTTTTTTTGTTTAATCAACAATTATCCAAGTAGGCCATTCCACATTGTTGATTATCTTGGACTCGGATGTCACGCAGGTAGCTATAATCTCCCACGTGGTAAGGTCAATTGCTGCTGTAACCACAAATGCACGACTGACTTCTAATGTTGATTTCATTTGTTTGTTATTTCCTTCAATGTTTCTCATTCTAACACTTCTCATCGTATTGCACAGGGACGAAAGCTTTACACACGTGTCTAAGGAAACCACTTTGGTATAAGGGACTGTTCTCATTCCCTTCTTTTTGTTCAATCAACAATTATCCAAGTAAGCCATTCCACATTGTTGATTTTCTTGGACTCGAATGTCACGCAGGTAGCTATAATCTCCCACGTATTAAGGTCAATTGCTGCTGTAACCACAAATGCACGACTGACTTCTGTTGTTGATTTCATTTGTTTGTTATTTCCTTCTATGTTTCTCATTCTAACACTTTTCATCGTATTGCACAGGGACGAAAGCTTGACACGCGTGTCTAAGGAAACCACTTTGGTATAAGGGACTGTTCTTAATCCCTTCGTTTTATTTAATGAACAATTATCCAAGTAAGCCATTCCACATTGTTGATTTTCTTGGACTCGGATGTCACGCAGGTAGCTATAATCTCCCACGTGGTAAGGTCAATTGCTGCTGTAACCACAAATGCACGACTGACTTCTGTTGTTGATTTCATTTGTTTGTTATTTCCTTCTATGTTTCTCATTCTAACACTTTTTATCGTATTGCACAGGAACGAAAGCTTGACACACGTGTCTAAGGAAACCACAAGGGTTTGTTCTCATTCCCTTTTTTCTTTTTGATGAACAATTATCCAAGTAAGCCATTCCACATTGTTGATTTTCATGGACTCGGATGTCACGCAGGTAGCTATAATCTTCCACGTGGTAAGGTCAATTGCTGCTGTAACCACAAATGCTCGACTGACTTCTACTGTTGATTTCATTCGTTTGTTATTTTCTTCAATGTTTCTCATTCTAACACTTTTCATCGTATTGCACAGGAACGAATGCTTGACACACGTGTCTAAGGAAACAACTTTGGTATAAGGACTGTTCTTATTCCCTTCTTTTTGTTTAATGAACAATTATCCAAGTAAGCCATTCCACATTGTTGATTTTCTTGGACTAGGATGTCACGCAGCTAGCTATAATCTCCCACGTGGTAAGGTCAATTGCTGCTGTAACCACAAATGCACGACTGACTTCTGTTGTTAATTTCATTCGTTTCTTATTTTCTTCAATGTTTCTCATTCTAACACTTTTCATCGTATTGCACAGGGACGAAAGCTTGACACACGTGTCTAAGGAAACCACAAGGGTTTGTTCTCATTCCCTTTTTTCTTTTTGATGAACAATTATCTAAATGAGCCATTCCACATTGTTGATTTTTTTGGACTCGGATGTCACGCAAGTAGCTATAATCTCCCACGTGGTAAGGTCCATTGCTGCTGTAACCACGAATGCACGATTGACTCCTGTTGTTGATTTCATTTGTTTGTTATTTTCTTCAATGTTTCTCATTCTAACACTTCTCATCGTATTGCACAGGGACGAAAGCTTGACACACGTGTCTAAGGAAACAACTTTGGTATAAGGACTGTTCTTATTCCCTTCTTTTTGTTTAATGAACAATTATCCAAGTAAGCCATTCCACATTGTTGATTTTCTCGGAATCGGATGTCACGCAGGTAGCTATAATCTCTCACGTGGTAAGGTCAATTGCTGCTGTATCCACAAATGCACGACTGACTTCTGTTGTTGATTTCATTTGTTTGTTTTTTCCTTCTATGTTCCTCATTCTAACACTTTTTATCGTATTGCACAGGGACGAAAGCTTGACACACGTGTCTAAGGAAACCACAAGGGTTTGTTCTCATTCCTTTTTTTTCTTTTTGATGAACAATAATCCAAGTGCGCCATTCCACATTGCTGATTTTTTTGGACTCGGATGTCACGCAGGTAGCTATAATCTCCCACGTGGTAAGGTCCATTGCTGCTGTAACCACGAATGCACGATTGACTTCTGTTGTTGATTTCATTTGTTTGTTATTTCCTTCTATGTTTCTCATTCTAACAATTTTCATCGTATTGCACAGGGACGAAAGCTTGACACACGTGTCTAAGGAAACCACTTTGGTATGAGGGACTGTTCTTATTCCATTCTTTTTGTTTAATGAACAATTATCCAAGTAAGCCATTCCACATTGTTAATTTTCTTGGACTCGGATGTCACGCAGGGAGCTATAATCTCCCACGTGGTAAGGTCAATTGCTGCTGTTACCACAAATGCACGATTGACTTATGTTGTTGATTTCATTCGTTTTTTATTTTCTTGAATGTTTCACATTCTAACACTTTTTATCGTATTGCACAGGGACGAAAGCTTGACACACGTGTCTAAGGAAACCACTTTGGTATAAGGGACTGTTCTTATTCCCTTCTTTTTGTTTTATGAACAATTATCCAAGTAAGCCATTCCACATTGTTGATTTTCTTGGACTCGGATGTCACGCAGGTAGCTATAATCTCCCACGTGGTAAGGTCCATTGCTGCTGTAACCACGAATGCACGATTGACTTCTGTTGTTGATTTCATTTGTTTGTTATTTCCTTCTATGTTTCTCATTCTAACAATTTTCATCGTATTGCACAGGGACGAAAGCTTGACACACGTGTCTAAGGAAACCACTTTGGTATGAGGGACTGTTCTTATTCCATTCTTTTTGTTTAATGAACAATTATCCAAGTAAGCCATTCCACATTGTTAATTTTCTTGGACTCGGATGTCACGCAGGGAGCTATAATCTCCCACGTGGTAAGGTCAATTGCTGCTGTTACCACAAATGCACGATTGACTTATGTTGTTGATTTCATTCGTTTTTTATTTTCTTGAATGTTTCACATTCTAACACTTTTCATCGTATTGCACAGGGACGAAAGCTTGACACACGTGTCTAAGGAAACCACTTTGGTATAAGGGACTGTTCTTATTCTCTTTTTTTTTGTTTAATCAACAATTATCCAAGTAGGCCATTCCACATTGTTGATTATCTTGGACTCGGATGTCACGCAGGTAGCTATAATCTCCCACGTGGTAAGGTCAATTGCTGCTGTAACCACAAATGCACGATTGACTTCTGTTGTTGATTTCATTTGTTTGTTATTTCCTTCTATGTTTCTCATTCTAACACTTTTCATCGTATTGCACAGGGACGAAAGCTTGACACACGTGTCTAAGGAAACCACTTTGGTATAAGGGACTGTTCTTATTTTTTTTTTTGTTTAATCAACAATTATCCAAGTAGGCCATTCCACATTGTTGATTTTCTTGGACTCGGATGTCACGCAGGTAGCTATAATCTCCCACGTGGTAAGGTCAATTGCTGCTGTAACCACAAATGCACGACTGACTTCTAATGTTGATTTCATTTGTTTGTTATTTCCTTCAATGTTTCTCATTCTAACACTTCTCATCGTATTGCACAGGGACGAAAGCTTGACACACGTGTCTAAGGAAACCACTTTGGTATGAGGGACTGTTCTTATTCCCTTCTTTTTGTTCAATCAACAATTATCCAAGTAAGCCATTCCACATTGTTGATTTTCTTGGACTCGAATGTCACGCAGGTAGCTATAATCTCCCACGTGGTAAGGTCAATTGCTGCTGTAACCACAAATGCACGACTGACTTCTGTTGTTGATTTCATTTGTTTGTTATTTCCTTCTCTGTTTCTCATTCTAACACTTTTCATCGTATTGCACAGGGACGAAAGCTTGACACACGTGTCTAAGAAAACCACTTTGGTATGAGGGACTGTTCTTATTCCCTTCTTTTTGTTCAATCAACAATTATCCAAGTAAGCCATTCCACATTGTTGATTTTCTTGTACTCGGATGTCACGCAGGTAGCCATAAGCTCCCACGTGGTAAGGTCAATTGCTGCTGTAACCACAAATGCACGACTGACTTCTGTTGTTGATTTCATTTGTTTGTTATTTCCTTCTCTGTTTCTCATTCTAACACTTTTCATCGTATTGCACAGGGACGAAAGCTTGACACACGTGTCTAAGGAAACCACTTTGGTATAAGGGACTGTTCTTATTCTCTTTTTTTTGTTTAATCAACAATTATCCAAGTAGGCCATTCCACATTGTTGATTATCTTGGACTCGGATGTCACGCAGGTAGCTATAATCTCCCACGTGGTAAGGTCAATTGCTGCTGTAACCACAAATGCACGATTGACTTCTGTTGTTGATTTCATTTGTTTGTTATTTCCTTCTATGTTTCTCATTCTAACACTTTTCATCGTATTGCACAGGGACGAAAGCTTGACACACGTGTCTAAGGAAACCACTTTGGTATAAGGGACTGTTCTTATTTTTTTTTTGTTTAATCAACAATTATCCAAGTAGGCCATTCCACATTGTTGATTTTCTTGGACTCGGATGTCACGCAGGTAGCTATAATCTCCCACGTGGTAAGGTCAATTGCTGCTGTAACCACAAATGCACGACTGACTTCTTATGTTGATTTCATTTTTTTGTTATTTCCTTCAATGTTTCTCATTCTAACACTTCTCATCGTATTGCACAGGGACGAAAGCTTGACACACTTGTCTAAGGAAACCACTTTGGTATGAGGGACTGTTCTTATTCCCTTCTTTTTGTTCAATCAACAATTATCCAAGTAAGCCATTCCACATTGTTGATTTTCTTGGACTCGAATGTCACGCAGGTAGCTATAATCTCCCACGTGGTAAGGTCAATTGCTGCTGTAACCACAAATGCACGACTGACTTCTGTTGTTGATTTCATTTGTTTGTTATTTCCTTCTCTGTTTCTCATTCTAACACTTTTCATCGTATTGCACAGGGACGAAAGCTTGACACACGTGTCTAAGGAAACCACTTTGGTATAAGGGACTGTTCTTATTCTCTTTTTTTTTGTTTAATCAACAATTATCCAAGTAGGCCATTCCACATTGTTGATTATCTTGGACTCGGATGTCACGCAGGTAGCTATAATCTCCCACGTGGTAAGGTCAATTGCTGCTGTAACCACAAATGCACGACTGACTTCTAATGTTGATTTCATTTGTTTGTTATTTCCTTCAATGTTTCTCATTCTAACACTTCTCATCGTATTGCACAGGGACGAAAGCTTTACACACGTGTCTAAGGAAACCACTTTGGTATAAGGGACTGTTCTCATTCCCTTCTTTTTGTTCAATCAACAATTATCCAAGTAAGCCATTCCACATTGTTGATTTTCTTGGACTCGAATGTCACGCAGGTAGCTATAATCTCCCACGTGGTAAGGTCAATTGCTGCTGTAACCACAAATGCACGACTGACTTCTGTTGTTGATTTCATTTGTTTGTTATTTCCTTCTATGTTTCTCATTCTAACACTTTTCATCGTATTGCACAGGGACGAAAGCTTGACACGCGTGTCTAAGGAAACCACAAGGGTTTGTTCTCATTCCCTTTTTTCTTTTTGATGAACAATTATCTAAGTGAGCCATTCCACATTGTTGTTTATTTTGGACTCGGATGTCACGCAAGTAGCTATAATCTCCCACGTGGTAAGGTCCATTGCTGCTGTAACCACGAATGCACGATTGACTCCTGTTGTTGATTTCATTTGTTTGTCATTTTCTTCAATGTTTCTCATTCTAACACTTCTCATCGTATTGCACAGGGACGAAAGCTTGACACACGTGTCTAAGGAAACAACTTTGGTATAAGGACTGTTCTTATTCCCTTCTTTTTGTTTAATGAACAATTATCCAAGTAAGCCATTCCACATTGTTGATTTTCTCGGAATCGGATGTCACGCAGGTAGCTATAATCTCTCACGTGGTAAGGTCAATTGCTGCTGTATCCACAAATGCACGACTGACTTCTGTTGTTGATTTCATTTGTTTGTTTTTTCCTTCTATGTTTCTCATTCTAACAATTTTCATCGTATTGCACAGGGACGAAAGCTTGACACACGTGTCTAAGGAAACCACTTTGGTATGAGGGACTGTTCTTATTCCATTCTTTTTGTTTAATGAACAATTATCCAAGTAAGCCATTCCACATTGTTAATTTTCTTGGACTCGGATGTCACGCAGGGAGCTATAATCTCCCACGTGGTAAGGTCAATTGCTGCTGTTACCACAAATGCACGATTGACTTATGTTGTTGATTTCATTCGTTTTTTATTTTCTTGAATGTTTCACATTCTAACACTTTTTATCGTATTGCACAGGGACGAAAGCTTGACACACGTGTCTAAGGAAACCACAAGGGTTTGTTCTCATTCCTTTTTTTTCTTTTTGATGAACAATAATCCAAGTAAGCCATTCCACATTGTTGATTTTTTTGGACTCGGATGTCACGCAGGTAGCTATAATCTCCCACGTGGTAAGGTCCATTGCTGCTGTAACCACGAATGCACGATTGACTTCTGTTGTTGATTTCATTTGTTTGTTATTTCCTTCTATGTTTCTCATTCTAACAATTTTCATCGTATTGCACAGGGACGAAAGCTTGACACACGTGTCTAAGGAAACCACTTTGGTATGAGGGACTGTTCTTATTCCATTCTTTTTGTTTAATGAACAATTATCCAAGTAAGCCATTCCACATTGTTAATTTTCTTGGACTCGGATGTCACGCAGGGAGCTATAATCTCCCACGTGGTAAGGTCAATTGCTGCTGTTACCACAAATGCACGATTGACTTATGTTGTTGATTTCATTCGTTTTTTATTTTCTTGAATGTTTCACATTCTAACACTTTTTATCGTATTGCACAGGGACGAAAGCTTGACACACGTGTCTAAGGAAACCACTTTGGTATAAGGGACTGTTCTTATTCCCTTCTTTTTGTTTTATGAACAATTATCCAAGTAAGCCATTCCACATTGTTGATTTTCTTGGACTCGGATGTCACGCAGATAGCTATAATCTCCCACGTGGTAAGGTCCATTGCTGCTGTAACCACGAATGCACGATTGACTTCTGTTGTTGATTTCATTTGTTTGTTATTTCCTTCTATGTTTCTCATTCTAACAATTTTCATCGTATTGCACAGGGACGAAAGCTTGACACACGTGTCTAAGGAAACAACTTTGGTATAAGGACTGTTCTCATTCCCTTCTTTTTGTTCAATGAACAATTATCCAAGTAAGCCATTCCACATTGTTGATTTTCTTGGACTCGGATGTAACGCAGGTAGCTATAATCTCCCACGTGGTAAGGTCAATTGCTGCTGTAACCACAAATGCACGACTGACTTCTGTTGTTGATTTCATTTGTTTGTTTTTTCCTTCTATGTTTCTCATTCTAACACTTTTTATCGTATTGCACAGGGACGAAAGCTTGACACGTGTCTAAGGAAACCACATTGGTATAAGGGACTGTTCTTATTCCCTTTTTTCTTTTTGATGAACAATAATCCAAATAAGCCATTCCACATTGTTGATTTTCTTGGACTCGGATGTCACGCAGGTAGCTATAATCTCCCACGTGGTAAGGTCAATTGCTGCTGTAACCACGAATGCACGACTGACTTCTGTTGTTGATTTCATTCGTTTGTTATTTTCTTCAATGTTTCTCATTCTAACACTTTTCATCGTATTGCACAGGGACGAAAGCTTGATACACGTGTCTAAGGAAACCACTTTGGTATAAGGGACTGGTCTTATTCCCTTCTTTCTGTTAAATGAACAATTATACAAGTGAGCCATTCCACATTGTTGATTTTCTTGGACTCGGATGTCACGCAGCTAGCTATAATCTCCCACGTGGTAAGGTCAATTGCTGCTGTAACCACAAATGCACGACTGACTTCTGTTGTTAATTTCATTCGTTTGTTATTTTCTTCAATGTTTCTCATTCTAACACTTTTCATCGTATTGCACAGGGACCAAAGCTTGACACACGTGTTTAAGGAAGCCACAAGGGTTTGTTCTCATTCCCTTTTTTCTTTTTGATGAACAATTATCCAAGTGAGCCATTCCACATTGTTGATTTTTTTGGACTCGGATGTCACGCAAGTAGCTATAATCTCCCACGTGGTAAGGTCCATTGCTGCTGTAACCACGAATGCACGATTGACTTCTGTTGTTGATTTCATTTGTTTGTTATTTTCTTCAATGTTTCTCATTCTAACACTTCTCATCGTATTGCACAGGGACGAAAGCTTGACACACGTGTCTAAGGAAACAACTTTGGTATAAGGACTGTTCTTATTCCCTTCTTTTTGTTTAATGAACAATTATACAAGTAAGCCATTCCACATTGTTGATTTTCTTGGACTCGGATGTCACGCAGGTAGCTATAATCTCCCACGTGGTAAGGTCAATTGCTGCTGTAACCACAAATGCACGACTGACTTCTGTTGTTGATTTCATTTGTTTGTTATTTCCTTCTATGTTTCTCATTCTAACACTTTTTATCGTATTGCACAGGAACGAAAGCTTGACACACGTGTCTAAGGAAACCACAAGGGTTTGTTCTCATTCCCTTTTTTCTTTTTGATGAACAATTATCTAAGTGAGCCATTCCACATTGTTGATTTTTTTGGACTCGGATGTCACGCAAGTAGCTATAATCTCCCACGTGGTAAGGTCCATTGCTGCTGTAACCACGAATGCACGATTGACTCCTGTTGTTGATTTCATTTGTTTGTTATTTTCTTCAATGTTTCTCATTCTAACACTTCTCATCGTATTGCACAGGGACGAAAGCTTGACACACGTGTCTAAGGAAACAACTTTGGTATAAGGACTGTTCTTATTCCCTTCTTTTTGTTTAATGAACAATTATCCAAGTAAGCCATTCCACATTGTTGATTTTCTCGGAATCGGATGTCACGCAGGTAGCTATAATCTCTCACGTGGTAAGGTCAATTGCTGCTGTATCCACAAATGCACGACTGACTTCTGTTGTTGATTTCATTTGTTTGTTTTTTCCTTCTATGTTTCTCATTCTAACACTTTTTATCGTATTGCACAGGGACGAAAGCTTGACACACGTGTCTAAGGAAACCACAAGGGTTTGTTCTCATTCCTTTTTTTTCTTTTTGATGAACAATAATCCAAGTAAGCCATTCCACATTGTTGATTTTTTTGGACTCGGATGTCACGCAGGTAGCTATAATCTCCCACGTGGTAAGGTCCATTGCTGCTGTAACCACGAATGCACGATTGACTTCTGTTGTTGATTTCATTTGTTTGTTATTTCCTTCTATGTTTCTCATTCTAACAATTTTCATCGTATTGCACAGGGACGAAAGCTTGATACACGTGTCTAAGGAAACCACTTTGGTATGAGGGACTGTTCTTATTCCATTCTTTTTGTTTAATGAACAATTATCCAAGTAAGCCATTCCACATTGTTAATTTTCTTGGACTCGGATGTCACGCAGGGAGCTATAATCTCCCACGTGGTAAGGTCAATTGCTGCTGTTACCACAAATGCACGATTGACTTATGTTGTTGATTTCATTCGTTTTTTATTTTCTTGAATGTTTCACATTCTAACACTTTTTATCGTATTGCACAGGGACGAAAGCTTGACACACGTGTCTAAGGAAACCACTTTGGTATAAGGGACTGTTCTTATTCCCTTCTTTTTGTTTTATGAACAATTATCCAAGTAAGCCATTCCACATTGTTGATTTTCTTGCACTCGGATGTCACGCAGGTAGCTATAATCTCCCACGTGGTAAGGTCCATTGCTGCTGTAACCACGAATGCACGATTGACTTCTGTTGTTGATTTCATTTGTTTGTAATTTCCTTCTATGTTTCTCATTCTAACAATTTTCATCGTATTGCACAGGGACGAAAGCTTGACACACGTGTCTAAGGAAACAACTTTGGTATAAGGACTGTTCTCATTCCCTTCTTTTTGTTCAATGAACAATTATCCAAGTAAGCCATTCCACATTGTTGATTTTCTTGGACTCGGATGTAACGCAGGTAGCTATAATCTCCCACGTGGTAAGGTCAATTGCTGCTGTAACCACAAATGCACGACTGACTTCTGTTGTTGATTTCATTTGTTTGTTTTTTCCTTCTATGTTTCTCATTCTAACACTTTTTATCGTATTGCACAGGGACGAAAGCTTGACACGTGTCTAAGGAAACCACATTGGTATAAGGGACTGTTCTTATTCCCTTTTTTCTTTTTGATGAACAATAATCCAAATAAGCCATTCCACATTGTTGATTTTCTTGGACTCGGATGTCACGCAGGTAGCTATAATCTCCCACGTGGTAAGGTCAATTGCTGCTGTAACCACGAATGCACGACTGACTTCTGTTGTTGATTTCATTCGTTTGTTATTTTCTTCAATGTTTCTCATTCTAACACTTTTCATCGTATTGCACAGGGACGAAAGCTTGATACACGTGTCTAAGGAAACCACTTTGGTATAAGGGACTGTTCTTATTCCCTTCTTTCTGTTAAATGAACAATTATACAAGTGAGCCATTCCACATTGTTGATTTTCTTGGACTCGGATGTCACGCAGCTAGCTATAATCTCCCACGTGGTAAGGTCAATTGCTGCTGTAACCACAAATGCACGACTGACTTCTGTTGTTGATTTCATTTGTTTGTTTTTTCCTTCTATGTTTCTCATTCTAACACTTTTTATCGTATTGCACAGGGACGAAAGCTTGACACACGTGTCTAAGGAAACCACAAGGGTTTGTTCTCATTCCTTTTTTTTCTTTTTGATGAACAATAATCCAAGTAAGCCATTCCACATTGTTGATTGTTTTGGACTCGGATGTAACGCAGGTAGCTATAATCTCCCACGTGGTAAGGTCAATTGCTGCTGTAACCACAAATGCACGACTGACTTCTGTTGTTGATTTCATTTGTTTGTTTTTTCCTTCTATGTTTCTCATTCTAACACTTTTTATCGTATTGCACAGGGTCGAAAGCTTGACACACGTGTCTAAGGAAACCACAAGGGTTTGTTCTCATTCCTTTTTTTTCTTTTTGATGAACAATAATCCAAGTAAGCCATTACACATTGTTGATTTTTTTGGACTCGGATGTCACGCAGGTAGCTATAATCTCCCACGTGGTAAGTTCCATTGCTGCTGTAACCACGAATGCACGATTGACTTCTGTTGTTGATTTCATTTGTTTGTTATTTCCTTCTATGTTTCTCATTCTAACAATTTTCATCGTATTGCACAGGGACGAAAGCTTGACACACGTGTCTAAGGAAACCACTTTGGTATGAGGGACTGTTCTTATTCCATTCTTTTTGTTTAATGAACAATTATCCAAGTAAGCCATTCCACATTGTTAATTTTCTTGGACTCGGATGTCACGCAGGGAGCTATAATCTCCCACGTGGTAAGGTCAATTGCTGCTGTTACCACAAATGCACGATTGACTTATGTTGTTGATTTCATTCGTTTTTTATTTTCTTGAATGTTTCACATTCTAACACTTTTTATCGTATTGCACAGGGACGAAAGCTTGACACACGTGTCTAAGGAAACCACTTTGGTATAAGGGACTGTTCTTATTCCCTTCTTTTTGTTTTATGAACAATTATCCAAGTAAGCCATTCCACATTGTTGATTTTCTTGCACTCGGATGTCACGCAGGTAGCTATAATCTCCCACGTGGTAAGGTCCATTGCTGCTGTAACCACGAATGCACGATTGACTTCTGTTGTTGATTTCATTTGTTTGTTATTTCCTTCTATGTTTCTCATTCTAACAATTTTCATCGTATTGCACAGGGACGAAAGCTTGACACACGTGTCTAAGGAAACAACTTTGGTATAAGGACTGTTCTCATTCCCTTCTTTTTGTTCAATGAACAATTATCCAAGTAAGCCATTCCACATTGTTGATTTTCTTGGACTCGGATGTCACGCAGGGAGCTATAATCTCCCACGTGGTAAGGTCAATTGCTGCTGTTACCACAAATGCACGATTGACTTATGTTGTTGATTTCATTCGTTTTTTATTTTCTTGAATGTTTCACATTCTAACACTTTTTATCGTATTGCACAGGGACGAAAGCTTGACACACGTGTCTAAGGAAACCACTTTGGTATAAGGGACTGTTCTTATTCCCTTCTTTTTGTTTTATGAACAATTATCCAAGTAAGCCATTCCACATTGTTGATTTTCTTGCACTCGGATGTCACGCAGGTAGCTATAATCTCCCACGTGGTAAGGTCCATTGCTGCTGTAACCACGAATGCACGATTGACTTCTGTTGTTGATTTCATTTGTTTGTTATTTCCTTCTATGTTTCTCATTCTAACAATTTTCATCGTATTGCACAGGGACGAAAGCTTGACACACGTGTCTAAGGAAACAACTTTGGTATAAGGACTGTTCTCATTCCCTTCTTTTTGTTCAATGAACAATTATCCAAGTAAGCCATTCCACATTGTTGATTTTCTTGGACTCGGATGTAACGCAGGTAGCTATAATCTCCCACGTGGTAAGGTCAATTGCTGCTGTAACCACAAATGCACGACTGACTTCTGTTGTTGATTTCATTTGTTTGTTTTTTCCTTCTATGTTTCTCATTCTAACACTTTTTATCGTATTGCACAGGGACGAAAGCTTGACACGTGTCTAAGGAAACCACATTGGTATAAGGGACTGTTCTTATTCCCTTTTTTCTTTTTGATGAACAATAATCCAAATAAGCCATTCCACATTGTTGATTTTCTTGGACTCGGATGTCACGCAGGTAGCTATAATCTCCCACGTGGTAAGGTCAATTGCTGCTGTAACCACGAATGCACGACTGACTTCTGTTGTTGATTTCATTCGTTTGTTATTTTCTTCAATGTTTCTCATTCTAACACTTTTCATCGTATTGCACAGGGACGAAAGCTTGATACACGTGTCTAAGGAAACCACTTTGGTATAAGGGACTGTTCTTATTCCCTTCTTTCTGTTAAATGAACAATTATACAAGTGAGCCATTCCACATTGTTGATTTTCTTGGACTCGGATGTCACGCAGCTAGCTATAATCTCCCACGTGGTAAGGTCAATTGCTGCTGTAACCACAAATGCACGACTGACTTCTGTTGTTGATTTCATTTGTTTGTTTTTTCCTTCTATGTTTCTCATTCTAACACTTTTTATCGTATTGCACAGGGACGAAAGCTTGACACACGTGTCTAAGGAAACCACAAGGGTTTGTTCTCATTCCTTTTTTTTCTTTTTGATGAACAATAATCCAAGTAAGCCATTCCACATTGTTGATTTTTTTGGACTCGGATGTAACGCAGGTAGCTATAATCTCCCACGTGGTAAGGTCAATTGCTGCTGTAACCACAAATGCACGACTGACTTCTGTTGTTGATTTCATTTGTTTGTTTTTTCCTTCTATGTTTCTCATTCTAACACTTTTTATCGTATTGCACAGGGACGAAAGCTTGACACACGTGTCTAAGGAAACCACAAGGGTTTGTTCTCATTCCTTTTTTTTCTTTTTGATGAACAATAATCCAAGTAAGCCATTCCACATTGTTGATTTTTTTGGACTCGGATGTCACGCAGGTAGCTATAATCTCCCACGTGGTAAGGTCCATTGCTGCTGTAACCACGAATGCACGATTGACTTCTGTTGTTGATTTCATTTGTTTGTTATTTCCTTCTATGTTTCTCATTCTAACAATTTTCATCGTATTGCACAGGGACGAAAGCTTGACACACGTGTCTAAGGAAACCACTTTGGTATGAGGGACTGTTCTTATTCCATTCTTTTTGTTTAATGAACAATTATCCAAGTAAGCCATTCCACATTGTTAATTTTCTTGGACTCGGATGTCACGCAGGGAGCTATAATCTCCCACGTGGTAAGGTCAATTGCTGCTGTTACCACAAATGCACGATTGACTTATGTTGTTGATTTCATTCGTTTTTTATTTTCTTGAATGTTTCACATTCTAACACTTTTTATCGTATTGCACAGGGACGAAAGCTTGACACACGTGTCTAAGGAAACCACTTTGGTATAAGGGACTGTTCTTATTCCCTTCTTTTTGTTTTATGAACAATTATCCAAGTAAGCCATTCCACATTGTTGATTTTCTTGCACTCGGATGTCACGCAGGTAGCTATAATCTCCCACGTGGTAAGGTCCATTGCTGCTGTAACCACGAATGCACGATTGACTTCTGTTGTTGATTTCATTTGTTTGTTATTTCCTTCTATGTTTCTCATTCTAACAATTTTCATCGTATTGCACAGGGACGAAAGCTTGACACACGTGTCTAAGGAAACAACTTTGGTATAAGGACTGTTCTCATTTCCTTCTTTTTGTTCAATGAACAATTATCCAAGTAAGCCATTCCACATTGTTGATTTTCTTGGACTCGGATGTAACGCAGGTAGCTATAATCTCCCACGTGGTAAGGTCAATTGCTGCTGTAACCACAAATGCACGACTGACTTCTGTTGTTGATTTCATTTGTTTGTTTTTTCCTTCTATGTTTCTCATTCTAACACTTTTTATCGTATTGCACAGGGACGAAAGCTTGACACGTGTCTAAGGAAACCACATTGGTATAAGGGACTGTTCTTATTCCCTTTTTTCTTTTTGATGAACAATAATCCAAATAAGCCATTCCACATTGTTGATTTTCTTGGACTCGGATGTCACGCAGGTAGCTATAATCTCCCACGTGGTAAGGTCAATTGCTGCTGTAACCACGAATGCACGACTGACTTCTGTTGTTGATTTCATTCGTTTGTTATTTTCTTCAATGTTTCTCATTCTAACACTTTTCATCGTATTGCACAGGGACGAAAGCTTGATACACGTGTCTAAGGAAACCACTTTGGTATAAGGGACTGTTCTTATTCCCTTCTTTCTGTTAAATGAACAATTATACAAGTGAGCCATTCCACATTGTTGATTTTCTTGGACTCGGATGTCACGCAGCTAGCTATAATCTCCCACGTGGTAAGGTCAATTGCTGCTGTAACCACAAATGCACGACTGACTTCTGTTGTTAATTTCATTCGTTTGTTATTTTCTTCAATGTTTCTCATTCTAACACTTTTCATCGTATTGCACAGGGACGAAAGCTTGACACACGTGTCTAAGGAAACCACAAGGGTTTGTTCTCATTCCCTTTTTTCTTTTTGATGAACAATTATCCAAGTGAGCCATTCCACATTGTTGATTTTTTTGGACTCGGATGTCACGCAAGTAGCTATAATCTCCCACGTGGTAAGGTCCATTGCTGCTGTAACCACGAATGCACGATTGACTTCTGTTGTTGATTTCATTTGTTTGTTATTTTCTTCAATGTTTCTCATTCTAACACTTCTCATCGTATTGCACAGGGACGAAAGCTTGACACACGTGTCTAAGGAAACAACTTTGGTATAAGGACTGTTCCTATTCCCTTCTTTTTGTTTAAAGAACAATTATCCAAGTAAGCCATTCCACATTGTTGATTTTCTTGGAATCGGATGTCACGCAGGTAGCTATAATCTCCCACGTGGTAAGGTCAATTGCTGCTGTATCCACAAATGCACGACTGACTTCTGTTGTTGATTTCATTTGTTTGTTTCTTCCTCCTATGTTTCTCATTCTAACACTTTTTATCGTATTGCACAGGGACGAAAGCTTGACACACGTGTCTAAGGAAACCACTTTGGTATAAGGGACTGTTCTTATTCCCTTCTTTTTGTTTTATGAACAATTATCCAAGTAAGCCATTCCACATTGTTGATTTTCTTGGACTCGGATGTCACGCAGGTAGCTATAATCTCCCACGTGGTAAGGTCCATTGCTGCTGTAACCACGAATGCACGATTGACTTCTGTTGTTGATTTCATTTGTTTGTTATTTCCTTCTATGTTTCTCATTCTAACAATTTTCATCGTATTGCACAGGGACGAAAGCTTGACACACGTGTCTAAGGAAACAACTTTGGTATAAGGACTGTTCTCATTCCCTTCTTTTTGTTCAATGAACAATTATCCAAGTAAGCCATTCCACATTGTTGATTTTCTTGGACTCGGATGTAACGCAGGTAGCTATAATCTCCCACGTGGTAAGGTCAATTGCTGCTGTAACCACAAATGCACGACTGACTTCTGTTGTTGATTTCATTTGTTTGTTTTTTCCTTCTATGTTTCTCATTCTAACACTTTTTATCGTATTGCACAGGGACGAAAGCTTGACACGTGTCTAAGGAAACCACATTGGTATAAGGGACTGTTCTTATTGCCTTTTTTCTTTTTGATGAACAATAATCCAAATAAGCCATTCCACATTGTTGATTTTCTTGGACTCGGATGTCACGCAGGTAGCTATAATCTCCCACGTGGTAAGGTCAATTGCTGCTGTAACCACGAATGCACGACTGACTTCTGTTGTTGATTTCATTCGTTTGTTATTTTCTTCAATGTTTCTCATTCTAACACTTTTCATCGTATTGCACAGGGACGAAAGCTTGATACACGTGTCTAAGGAAACCACTTTGGTATAAGGGACTGGTCTTATTCCCTTCTTTCTGTTAAATGAACAATTATACCAGTGAGCCATTCCACATTGTTGATTTTCTTGGACTCGGATGTCACGCAGCTAGCTATAATCTCCCAAGTGGTAAGGTCAATTGCTGCTGTAACCACAAATGCACGACTGACTTCTGTTGTTAATTTCATTCGTTTGTTATTTTCTTCAATGTTTCTCATTCTAACACTTTTCATCGTATTGCACAGGGACGAAAGCTTGACACACGTGTCTAAGGAAACCACAAGGGTTTGTTCTCATTCCCTTTTTTCTATTTGATGAACAATTATCCAAGTGAGCCATTCCACATTGTTGATTTTTTTGGACTCGGATGTCACGCAAGTAGCTATAATCTCCCACGTGGTAAGGTCCATTGCTGCTGTAACCACGAATGCACGATTGACTTCTGTTGTTGATTTCATTTGTTTGTTATTTTCTTCAATGTTTCTCATTCTAACACTTCTCATCGTATTGCACAGGGACGAAAGCTTGACACACGTGTCTAAGGAAACAACTTTGGTATAAGGACTGTTCTTATTCCCTTCTTTTTGTTTAATGAACAATTATACAAGTAAGCCATTCCACATTGTTGATTTTCTTGGACTCGGATGTCACGCAGGTAGCTATAATCTCCCACGTGGTAAGGTCAATTGCTGCTGTAACCACAAATGCACGACTGACTTCTGTTGTTGATTTCATTTGTTTGTTATTTCCTTCTATGTTTCTCATTCTAACACTTTTTATCGTATTGCACAGGAACGAAAGCTTGACACACGTGTCTAAGGAAACCACAAGGGTTTGTTCTCATTCCCTTTTTTCTTTTTGATGAACAATTATCTAAGTGAGCCATTCCACATTGTTGATTTTTTTGGACTCGGATGTCACGCAAGTAGCTATAATCTCCCACGTGGTAAGGTCCATTGCTGCTGTAACCACGAATGCACGATTGACTTCTGTTGTTGATTTCATTTGTTTGTTATTTCCTTCTATGTTTCTCATTCTAACAATTTTCATCGTATTGCACAGGGACGAAAGCTTGACACACGTGTCTAAGGAAACCACTTTGGTATGAGGGACTGTTCTTATTCCATTCTTTTTGTTTAATGAACAATTATCCAAGTAAGCCATTCCACATTGTTAATTTTCTTGGACTCGGATGTCACGCAGGGAGCTATAATCTCCCACGTGGTAAGGTCAATTGCTGCTGTTACCACAAATGCACGATTGACTTATGTTGTTGATTTCATTCGTTTTTTATTTTCTTGAATGTTTCACATTCTAACACTTTTTATCGTATTGCACAGGGACGAAAGCTTGACACACGTGTCTAAGGAAACCACTTTGGTATAAGGGACTGTTCTTATTCCCTTCTTTTTGTTTTATGAACAATTATCCAAGTAAGCCATTCCACATTGTTGATTTTCTTGCACTCGGATGTCACGCAGGTAGCTATAATCTCCCACGTGGTAAGGTCCATTGCTGCTGTAACCACGAATGCACGATTGACTTCTGTTGTTGATTTCATTTGTTTGTTATTTCCTTCTATGTTTCTCATTCTAACAATTTTCATCGTATTGCACAGGGACGAAAGCTTGACACACGTGTCTAAGGAAACAACTTTGGTATAAGGACTGTTCTCATTCCCTTCTTTTTGTTCAATGAACAATTATCCAAGTAAGCCATTCCACATTGTTGATTTTCTTGGACTCGGATGTAACGCAGGTAGCTATAATCTCCCACGTGGTAAGGTCAATTGCTGCTGTAACCACAAATGCACGACTGACTTCTGTTGTTGATTTCATTTGTTTGTTTTTTCCTTCTATGTTTCTCATTCTAACACTTTTTATCGTATTGCACAGGGACGAAAGCTTGACACGTGTCTAAGGAAACCACATTGGTATAAGGGACTGTTCTTATTCCCTTTTTTCTTTTTGATGAACAATAATCCCAATAAGCCATTCCACATTGTTGATTTTCTTGGACTCGGATGTCACGCAGGTAGCTATAATCTCCCACGTGGTAAGGTCAATTGCTGCTGTAACCACGAATGCACGACTGACTTCTGTTGTTGATTTCATTCGTTTGTTATTTTCTTTAATGTTTCTCATTCTAACACTTTTCATCGTATTGCACAGGGACGAAAGCTTGACACACGTGTCTAAGGAAACCACTTTGGTATAAGGGACTGTTCTTATTCCCTTCTTTCTGTTAAATGAACAATTATACAAGTGAGCCATTCCACATTGTTGATTTTCTTGGACTCGGATGTCACGCAGCTAGCTATAATCTCCCACGTGGTAAGGTCAATTGCTGCTGTAACCACAAATGCACGACTGACTTCTGTTGTTAATTTCATTCGTTTGTTATTTTCTTCAATGTTTCTCATTCTAACTCTTTTCATCGTATTGCACAGGGACGAAAGCTTGACACACGTGTCTAAGGAAACCACAAGGGTTTGTTCTCATTCCCTTTTTTCTTTTTGATGAACAATTATCCAAGTGAGCCATTCCACATTGTTGATTTTTTTGGACTCGGATGTCACGCAAGTAGCTATAATCTCCCACGTGGTAAGGTCCATTGCTGCTGTAACCACGAATGCACGATTGACTTCTGTTGTTGATTTCATTTGTTTGTTATTTTCTTCAATGTTTCTCATTCTAACACTTCTCATCGTATTGCACAGGGACGAAAGCTTGACACACGTGTCTAAGGAAACAACTTTGGTATAAGGACTGTTCCTATTCCCTTCTTTTTGTTTAAAGAACAATTATCCAAGTAAGCCATTCCACATTGTTGATTTTCTTGGAATCGGATGTCACGCAGGTAGCTATAATCTCCCACGTGGTAAGGTCAATTGCTGCTGTATCCACAAATGCACGACTGACTTCTGTTGTTGATTTCATTTGTTTGTTTCTTCCTCCTATGTTTCTCATTCTAACACTTTTTATCGTATTGCACAGGGACGAAAGCTTGACTTCTTGGACTCGGATGTCACGCAGGTAGCTATAATCTCCCACGTGGTAAGGTCAATTGCTGCTGTAACCACAAATGCACGACGGATTTCTGTTGTTGATTTCATTTGTTTGTTATTTCCTTCAATGTTTCTCATTCTAACACTTTTCATGGTATTGCACTGGGACGAAAGCTTGACACGCGTGTCTAAGGAAACCACTTTGGTATAAGGGACTGTTCTTATTCCCTCCTTTTTGTTTAAGGTAGCTATAATCTCCCACGTGGTAAGGTCAATTGCTGCTGTGACCACAAATGCACGACTGACTTCTGTTGTTGATTTCATTCGTTTGTTATTTTCTTCAATGTTTCTCATTCTAACACTTTTCATCGTATTGCACAGGGACGAAAGCTTGACACACGTGTCTAAGGAAACCACTTTGGTATAAGGGACTGTTCTTATTCCCTTCTTTATGTTTAATGAACAATTATCCAAGTAAGCCGTTCCACATTGTTGATTTTCTTGGACTCGGATGTCACGCAGGTAGCTATAATCTCCCACGTGGTAAGGTCAATTGCTGCTGTAACCACAAATGCACGACTGACTTCTGTTGTTGATTTCATTCGTTTGTTATTTTCTTCAATGTTTCTCATTCTAACACTTTTCATCGTATTGCAGAGGGACGAAAGTTTGACACACGTGTCTAAGGAAACCACTTTTTTTTGTTTAATCAACAACTATCCAAGTAGGCCATTCCACATTGTTGATTTTCTTGGACTCGGATGTCACGCAGGTAGCTATAATCTCCCACGTGGTAAGGTCAATTGCTGCTGTAACTACTAAAGCACGACTGACTTCTAATGTTGATTTCATTCGTTTGTTATTTTCTTCAATGTTTCTCATTCTAACACTTTTCATCGTATTGCACAGGGACGAAAGCTTGACACGCGTGTCTAAGGAAACCACTTTGGTATAAGGGACTGTTCTTATTCCCTTCTTTTTGTTTAATGAACAATTATACAAGTAAGCCATTCCACATTGTTGATTTTCTTGGACTCGGATGTCACGCAGGTAGCTAGAATCTCCCACGTGGTAAGGTCAATTGCTGCTGTAACCACAAATGCACGACTGACTTCTGTTGTTGATTTCATTCGTTTGTTTTTTCCTTCTATGTTTCTCATTCTTACACTTTTCATCGTATTGCACAGGGACGAAAGCTTGACACACGTGTCTATGGAAACCACATTGGTATAAGGGACTGTCCTTACTTCATTCTTTCTGTATAATGATCAATTATCTAAGTAAGTCATTCCACATTGTTGATTTTCTTGGACTCGCATGTCACGCAGGTAGCTTTGATCTCCCACGTGGTAAGGTCAATTGCTGCTGAAACCACAAATGCACGACTGACTTCTGTTGTTGATTTCATTTGTTTGTTATTTCCTCCAATGTTTCTCATTCTAACACTTTTCATCGTATTGCACAGGGACGAAAGCTTGACACACGTGTCTAAAGAAACCACTTTGGTATGAGGGACTGTTCTTATTCCCTTCTTTTTGTTCAATCAACAATTATCCAAGTAAGCCATTCCACATTGTTGATTTTCTTGGACTCGGATGTCACGCAGGTAGCTATAATCTCCCACGTGGTAAGGTCAATTGCTGCTGTAATCACAATTGCACGACTGACTTCTTTTGTTGATTTCATTTGTGGGTTATTTCCTTCAATGTTTCTCATTCTAACACTTTTCATCGTATTGCACAGGGACGAAAGCTTGACACACGTGTCTAAGGAAACCACTTTGGTATGAGGGACTGTTCTTATTCCCTTCTTTTTGTTCAATCAACAATTATCCAAGTAAGCCATTCCACATTGTTGATTTTCTTGGACTCGGATGTCACGCAGGTAGCTATAATCTCCCACGTGGTAAGGTCAATTGCTGCTGTAACCACAAATGCACGACGGATTTCTGTTGTTGATTTCATTTGTTTGTTATTTCCTTCAATGTTTCTCATTCTAACACTTTTCATGGTATTGCACTGGGACGAAAGCTTGACACGCGTGTCTAAGGAAACCACTTTGGTATAAGGGACTGTTCTTATTCCCTTCTTTTTGTTTAAGGTAGCTATAATCTCCCACGTGGTAAGGTCAATTGCTGCTGTGACCACAAATGCACGACTGACTTCTGTTGTTGATTTCATTCGTTTGTTATTTTCTTCAATGTTTCTCATTCTAACACTTTTCATCGTATTGCACAGGGACGAAAGCTTGACACACGTGTCTAAGGAAACCACTTTGGTATAAGGGACTGTTCTTATTCCCTTCTTTATGTTTAATGAACAATTATCCAAGTAAGCCGTTCCACATTGTTGATTTTCTTGGACTCGGATGTCACGCAGGTAGCTATAATCTCCCACGTGGTAAGGTCAATTGCTGCTGTAACCACAAATGCACGACTGACTTCTGTTGTTGATTTCATTCGTTTGTTATTTTCTTCAATGTTTCTCATTCTAACACTTTTCATCGTATTGCACAGGGACGAAAGCCTGACACACGTGTCTATGGAAACCACATTGGTATAAGGGACTGTTTTTACTTCAGTCTTTCTGTATAATGATCAATTATCCAAGTAAGCCATTCCACATTATTGATTTTCTTGGACTCGGATGTCACGCAGGTAGCTATAATCTCCCACGTGGTAAGGTCAATTGCTGCTGTGATCACAAATGCACGACTGACTTCTGTTGTTGATTTGATTTGTTTGTTATTTCCTTCAATGTTTCTCATTCTAACACTTTTCATGGTATTGCACAGGGACGAAAGCTTGACACACGTGTCTAAGGAAACAACTTTGGTATAAGGACTGTTCCTATTCCCTTCTTTTTGTTTAAAGAACAATTATCCAAGTAAGCCATTCCACATTGTTGATTTTCTTGGAATCGGATGTCACGCAGGTAGCTATAATCTCCCACGTGGTAAGGTCAATTGCTGCTGTATCCACAAATGCACGACTGACTTCTGTTGTTGATTTCATTTGTTTGTTTCTTCCTCCTATGTTTCTCATTCTAACACTTTTTATCGTATTGCACAGGGACGAAAGCTTGACTTCTTGGACTCGGATGTCACGCAGGTAGCTATAATCTCCCACGTGGTAAGGTCAATTGCTGCTGTAACCACAAATGCACGACGGATTTCTGTTGTTGATTTCATTTGTTTGTTATTTCCTTCAATGTTTCTCATTCTAACACTTTTCATGGTATTGCACTGGGACGAAAGCTTGACACGCGTGTCTAAGGAAACCACTTTGGTATAAGGGACTGTTCTTATTCCCTTCTTTTTGTTTAAGGTAGCTATAATCTCCCACGTGGTAAGGTCAATTGCTGCTGTGACCACAAATGCACGACTGACTTCTGTTGTTGATTTCATTCGTTTGTTATTTTCTTCAATGTTTCTCATTCTAACACTTTTCATCGTATTGCACAGGGACGAAAGCTTGACACACGTGTCTAAGGAAACCACTTTGGTATAAGGGACTGTTCTTATTCCCTTCTTTATGTTTAATGAACAATTATCCAAGTAAGCCGTTCCACATTGTTGATTTTCTTGGACTCGGATGTCACGCAGGTAGCTATAATCTCCCACGTGGTAAGGTCAATTGCTGCTGTAACCACAAATGCACGACTGACTTCTGTTGTTGATTTCATTCGTTTGTTATTTTCTTCAATGTTTCTCATTCTAACACTTTTCATCGTATTGCAGAGGGACGAAAGTTTGACACACGTGTCTAAGGAAACCACTTTTTTTTGTTTAATCAACAACTATCCAAGTAGGCCATTCCACATTGTTGATTTTCTTGGACTCGGATGTCACGCAGGTAGCTATAATCTCCCACGTGGTAAGGTCAATTGCTGCTGTAACTACTAAAGCACGACTGACTTCTAATGTTGATTTCATTCGTTTGTTATTTTCTTCAATGTTTCTCATTCTAACACTTTTCATCGTATTGCACAGGGACGAAAGCTTGACACGCGTGTCTAAGGAAACCACTTTGGTATAAGGGACTGTTCTTATTCCCTTCTTTTTGTTTAATGAACAATTATACAAGTAAGCCATTCCACATTGTTGATTTTCTTGGACTCGGATGTCACGCAGGTAGCTAGAATCTCCCACGTGGTAAGGTCAATTGCTGCTGTAACCACAAATGCACGACTGACTTCTGTTGTTGATTTCATTCGTTTGTTTTTTCCTTCTATGTTTCTCATTCTTACACTTTTCATCGTATTGCACAGGGACGAAAGCTTGACACACGTGTCTATGGAAACCACATTGGTATAAGGGACTGTCCTTACTTCATTCTTTCTGTATAATGATCAATTATCTAAGTAAGTCATTCCACATTGTTGATTTTCTTGGACTCGCATGTCACGCAGGTAGCTTTGATCTCCCACGTGGTAAGGTCAATTGCTGCTGAAACCACAAATGCACGACTGACTTCTGTTGTTGATTTCATTTGTTTGTTATTTCCTCCAATGTTTCTCATTCTAACACTTTTCATCGTATTGCACAGGGACGAAAGCTTGACACACGTGTCTAAAGAAACCACTTTGGTATGAGGGACTGTTCTTATTCCCTTCTTTTTGTTCAATCAACAATTATCCAAGTAAGCCATTCCACATTGTTGATTTTCTTGGACTCGGATGTCACGCAGGTAGCTATAATCTCCCACGTGGTAAGGTCAATTGCTGCTGTAATCACAATTGCACGACTGACTTCTGTTGTTGATTTCATTTGTGGGTTATTTCCTTCAATGTTTCTCATTCTAACACTTTTCATCGTATTGCACAGGGACGAAAGCTTGACACACGTGTCTAAGGAAACCACTTTGGTATGAGGGACTGTTCTTATTCCCTTCTTTTTGTTCAATCAACAATTATCCAAGTAAGCCATTCCACATTGTTGATTTTCTTGGACTCGGATGTCACGCAGGTAGCTATAATCTCCCACGTGGTAAGGTCAATTGCTGCTGTAACCACAAATGCACGACGGATTTCTGTTGTTGATTTCATTTGTTTGTTATTTCCTTCAATGTTTCTCATTCTAACACTTTTCATGGTATTGCACTGGGACGAAAGCTTGACACGCGTGTCTAAGGAAACCACTTTGGTATAAGGGACTGTTCTTATTCCCTTCTTTTTGTTTAAGGTAGCTATAATCTCCCACGTGGTAAGGTCAATTGCTGCTGTGACCACAAATGCACGACTGACTTCTGTTGTTGATTTCATTCGTTTGTTATTTTCTTCAATGTTTCTCATTCTAACACTTTTCATCGTATTGCACAGGGACGAAAGCTTGACACACGTGTCTAAGGAAACCACTTTGGTATAAGGGACTGTTCTTATTCCCTTCTTTATGTTTAATGAACAATTATCCAAGTAAGCCGTTCCACATTGTTGATTTTCTTGGACTCGGATGTCACGCAGGTAGCTATAATCTCCCACGTGGTAAGGTCAATTGCTGCTGTAACCACAAATGCACGACTGACTTCTGTTGTTGATTTCATTCGTTTGTTATTTTCTTCAATGTTTCTCATTCTAACACTTTTCATCGTATTGCACAGGGACGAAAGCCTGACACACGTGTCTATGGAAACCACATTGGTATAAGGGACTGTTTTTACTTCAGTCTTTCTGT
This sequence comes from Harmonia axyridis, assembly GCF_914767665.1. NCBI lineage: Eukaryota > Metazoa > Arthropoda > Insecta > Coleoptera > Coccinellidae > Harmonia > Harmonia axyridis. The sequence goes on from NC_059503.1 coordinate 46,683,974, forward strand.
ATAATGATCAATTATCCAAGTAAGCCATTCCACATTATTGATTTTCTTGGACTCGGATGTCACGCAGGTAGCTATAATCTCCCACGTGGTAAGGTCAATTGCTGCTGTGATCACAAATGCACGACTGACTTCTGTTGTTGATTTGATTTGTTTGTTATTTCCTTCAATGTTTCTCATTCTAACACTTTTCATGGTATTGCACTGGGACGAAAGCTTGACACGCGTGTCTAAGGAAACCACTTTGGTATAAGGGACTGTTCTTATTCCCTTCTTTTTGTTTAAGGTAGCTATAATCTCCCACGTGGTAAGGTCAATTGCTGCTGTGACCACAAATGCACGACTGACTTCTGTTGTTGATTTCATTCGTTTGTTATTTTCTTCAATGTTTCTCATTCTAACACTTTTCATCGTATTGCACAGGGACGAAAGCTTGACACACGTGTCTATGGAAACCACATTGGTATAAGGGACTGTTCTTATTCCCTTCTTTCTGTACAATGATCAATTATCCAAGTAAGCCATTCCACATTGTTGATTTTCTTGGACTCGGATGACACGCAGGTAGCTATAATCTTTTACGTGGTAAGGTCAATTGCTGCTGTAATCACAAATGCACGACTGACTTCTGTTGTTGATTTCATTCGTTTGTTATTTTCTTCAATGTTTCCCATTCTAACTCTTTTCATCGTATTACACAGGGACGGAAGCTTGACTTACGTGTCTAAGGAAGCCACATTGGAATGAGGGACTGTTCTCATTCCCTTCTTTTTGTTTAATGAACAATTATCCAAGTAAGCCATTCCACATTGTTGATTTTCTTGGACTCGGATGTCACGCAGGAGCTATAATCTCCCACGTGGTGAGGTCCATTGCTGCTGTAACCACGAATGCACGATTGACTTCTGTTGTTGATTTCATTTGTTTGTTATTTCCTTCTATGTTTCTCATTCTAACACTTTTGATCGTATTGCACAGGGACGAAAGCTTGACACACGTGTCTAAGGAAACAACAAGGGTTTGTTCTCATTCCCTTTTTTCTTTTTGATGAACAATTATCCAAGTAAGCCATTCCTCATTGTTGATTTTCTTGGACTCGGATGTCACGCAGGTAGCTATAATCTCCCACGTGGTAAGGTCAATTGCTGCTGTAACCACAAATGCTCGACTGACTTCTGTTGTTGATTTCATTCGTTTGTTATTTCCTTCTATGTTTCTCATTCTAACACTTTTCATCTTATTGCACAGGGACGAAAGCTTGACACACGTGTCTATGGAAACCACATCGGTATAAGGGACTTTTCTTATTCCATTCTTTCTGTATAATGATCAATTATCCTAGTAAGCCATTCCACATTGTTGATTTTCTTGGACTCGAATGTCACGCAGGTAGCTATAATCTCCCACGTGGTGAGGTCAATTGCTGCTGTAACCACAAATGCACGACTGACTTCTGTTGTTGATTTCATTTGTTTGTTATTTCCTTCAATGTTTCTCATTCTAACTCTTTTCATCGTATTACACAGGGACGAAAGCTTGACTTTCGTGTCTAAGGAAGCCAAATTGGTATGAGGGACTGTTCTTATTCCCTTTTTTCTTTTTGATGAACAATTATCCAAGTAAGCCATTCCACATTGTTGATTTTCTTGGACTAGGATGTCACGCAGCTAGCTATAGTCTCCCACGTGGTAAGGTCCATTGCTGCTGTAACCACAAATGCACGACTGACTTCTGTTGTTGATTTCATTCGTTTGTTATTTTCTTCAATTTTTCTCATTCTAACACTTTTCATCGTATTGCACAGGGACGAAAGCTTGACACACGTGTCTAAGGAAACCATTTTGGTATAAGGGACTGTTCTTTTTCCCTCCTTTTTGTTTAATGAACAATTATCCAAGTGGGCCATTCCACATTGTTGATTTTCTTGGAATCGGATGTCACGCAGGTAGCTATAATCTCTCACGTGGTAAGGTCCATTGCTGCTGTAACCACGAATGCACGATTGACTTCTGTTGTTGATTTCATTTGTTTGTTATTTCCTTCTATGTTTCTCATTCTAACACTTTTCATCGTATTGCACAGGGACGAAAGCTTGACACACGTGTCTAAGGAAACCAATTTGGTATAAGGGACTGTGCTTATTCCCTTCTTTTTGTTTAATTAACAATTATCCAAGTAAGCCATTCCACATTGTTTATTTTCTTGGACTCGGATGACACACGGGTAGCTATAATCTCCCACGTGGTGAGGTCATTTGCTGCTGTAACCACAATTGGACGGCTGACTTCTGTTGTTGATTTCATTTGTTTGTTATTTCCATCAATGTTTCTCATTCTAACACTTTTCATCGTATTGCACAGGGACGAAAGCTTGACACACGTGTCTATGAAGACCACTTTGGTATGAGGGACTGTTCTTATTCCCTTCTTTTTGTTTAATGAACAATTATCCAAGTAAGCCATTCCACATTGTCGATTTTCTTGGACTCGGATGTCTTGCAGGGAGCTATAACCTCCCACGTGGTTAGGTCAATTGCTGCTGTAACCACAAATGCACGACTGACTTCTGTTGTTGATTTCATTCGTTTGTTATTTTCTTCAATGTTTCACATTCTAATACTTTTCATCGTATTGCACAGGGACGAAAGCTTGACACACGTGTCTAAGGAAACCACTTTGGTATAAGGGACTGTTCTTATTCCCTTTTTTCATTTTGATGAACAATTATCCAAGTAAGCCATTCCACATTGTTGATTTTCTTGGACTACGATGTCACGCAGGAAGCTATAATCTCCCACGTGTTAAGGTCAATTGCTGCTAAAACCACAAATGCACGACTGACTTCTGTTGTTGATTTCATTCGTTTGTTATTTTCTTCAATGTTTCTCATTCTAACACTTTTCATCGTATTGCACAGGGACGAAAGCTTGACACACGTGTCTAAGGAAACCAATTTGGTATAAGGGACTGTGCTTATTCCCTTCTTTTTGTTTAATTAACAATTATCCAAGTAAGCCATTCCACATTGTTTATTTTCTTGGACTCGGATGACACACGGGTAGCTATAATCTCCCACGTGGTGAGGTCATTTGCTGCTGTAACCACAATTGGACGGCTGACTTCTGTTGTTGATTTCATTTGTTTGTTATTTCCATCAATGTTTCTCATTCTAACACTTTTCATCGTATTGCACAGGGACGAAAGCTTGACACACGTGTCTATGAAGACCACATTGGTATAAGGGACTGTTCTTATTCCCTTCTTTCTGTATAATGATCAATTATCCAAGTAAGCCATTCTACATTGTTGATTTTCATGGACTCGGATGACACGCAGGTAGCTATAATCTCCCACGTGGTAAGGTCAATTGCTGCGGTAACCACAAATGCACGACTGACTCCTGTTGTTGATTTCATTTGTTTGTTTTTTCCTTCTATGTTTCTCATTCTAACACTTTTTATCGTATTGCACAGGGACGAAAGCTTGACTTACGTGTCTAGGGAAGCCACATTGGTATGAGGGACTGTTCTTATTCCCTTTTTTCTTTTTGATGAACAATTATCCAAGTAAGCCATTCCACATTGTTGATTTTCTTAGACTCGGATGTCACGCAGGTAGCTATAATCTCCCACGTGATAAGGTCAATTGCTGCTGTAACCACAAATGCACGACTGACTGCTGTTGTTGATTTCATTCGTTTGTTATTTTATTCAATGTTTCTCATTCTAACACTTTTCATCGTATTGCACTGGGACGAAAGCTTGACACACGTGTCTATGAAAACCACATCGGTATAAGGGACTGTTCTTATTCCATTCTTTCTGTATAATGATCAATTATCCAAGTAAGCCATTCCACTTTGTTGATTTTCTTGGACTCGGATGTCACGCAGGTATCTATAATCTCCCACGTGGTAAGGTCAATTGCTGCTGTAACCACAAATGCACGACTGACTTCTGTTGTTGATTTCATTTGTTTGTTATTTACTTCAATGTTTCACATTCTAACTCTTTTCATCGTATTACACAGGGAGAAAGCTTTCTAAGCTGTGTCTAAGGAAGCCACATTGGTATGAGGGACTGTTCTTGTTCCCTTTTTTCTTCTTGATGAACAATTATCCAAGTAAGCCATTCCACATTGTTGATTTTCTTGGACTAGGATGTCACGCAGGTAGCTATAATCTCCCACGTGGTAAGGTCAATTGTAAGGTCACTTTTCATCATATTGCACAGGGACGAAAGCTTGACACACGTGTCTAAGGAAACCACAAGGGTTTGTTCTCATTCCCTTTTTTCTTTTTGATGAACAATTATCCAAGTAAGCCATTCCACATTGTTGATTTTCTTGGACTCGGATGTCACGCAGGTAGCTATAATCTCCCACGTGGTGAGGTCAATTGCTGCTGTAACCACAAATGCTCGACTGACTTCTGTTGTTGATTTCATTCGTTTGTTATTTTCTTCAATGTTTCTCATTCTAACACTTTTCATCGTATTGCACAGGGACGAAAGCTTGACACACGTGTCCAAGGAAACCACTTTGGTATAAGGGAATGTTCTTATTCCCTTCTTTTCGTTCAATGAACAATTATCCAAGTAAGTTATTCCACATTGTTGATTTTCTTGGACTCCTATGTAACGCAGGTAGCTATAATCTCCCACGTGGTAAGGTCCATTGCTGCTGTAACCACGAATGCACGATTGACTTCTGTTGTTGATTTCATTTGTTTGTCATTTCCTTCTATGTTTCTCATTCTAACACTTTTCATCGTATTGCACAGGGACGAAAGCTTGACACACGCGTCTAAGGAAACCACATTGGTATAAGGGACTGTTCTTATTCCCTCTTTTCATTTTGATGAACAATTATCCAAGTAAGCCATTCCACATTGTTGATTTTCTTGGACTACGATGTCACGCAGGTAGCTATAATCTCCCACGTGTTAAGGTCAATTGCTGCTGTAACCACAAATGCACGACTGACTTCTGTTGTTGATTTCATTCGTTTTTTATTTTCTTCAATGTTTCTCATTCTAACACTTTTCATCGTATTGCACAGGGACGAAAGATTGACACACGTGTCTAAGGAAACCAATTTGGTATAAGGGACTGTGCTTATTCCCTTCTTTTTGTTTAATGAACAATTATCAAAGTAAGCCATTCCACATTGTTGATTTTCTTAGACTCGGATGTCACGCAGGTAGCTATAATCTCCCACGTGATAAGGTCAATTGCTGCTGTAACCACAAATGCACGACTGACTGCTGTTGTTGATTTCATTTGTTTGTTATTTCCTTCAATGTTTCTCATTCTAACACTTCTCATCGTATTGCACAGGGACGAAAGCTTGACACACGTGTCTAAAGAAATCACATTGGTATAAGGGACTGTTCTCATTCCCTTCTTTTTGTTTAATTAACAATTATCCAAGTAAGCCATTCCACATTGTTTATTTTCTTGGACTCGGATGACACACGGGTAGCTATAATCTCCCACGTGGTGAGGTCATTTGCTGCTGTAACCACAATTGGACGGCTGACTTCTGTTGTTGATTTAATTTGTTTGTTATTTCCATCAATGTTTCTCATTCTAACACTTCTCATCGTATTGCACAGGGACGAAAGCTTTACACACGCGTCTAAGGAAACCACATTGGTATAAGGGACTGTTCTTATTCCCTTCTTTATGTATAATGATCAATTATCCAAGTAAGCCATTCCACATTGTTGATTTTCATGGACTCGGATGACACGCAGTTAGCTATAATCTCCCACGTGGTAAGGTCAATTGCTGCTGTAACCACAAATGCACGACTGACTTCTGTTGTTGATTTCATTTGTTTGTTTTTTCCTTCTATGTTTCTCATTCTAACACTTTTTATCGTATTGCACAGGGACGAAAGCTTGACTTACGTGTCTAAGGAAGCCACATTGGTATGAGGGACTGTTCTTATTCCCTTTTTTCTTTTTGATGAACAATTATCCAAGTAAGCCATTCCACATTGTTGATTCTCTTGGACTCGGATGTCACGCAGGTAGCTTTAATTTCCCACGTGGTAAGGTCAATTGCTGCTGTAACCACAAATGCACGACTGACTTCTGTTGTTGATTTCATTCGTGTGTTATTTTATTCAATGTTTCTCATTCTAACACTTTTCATCGTATTGCACAGGGACGAAAGCTTGACACACGTGTCTATGAAAACCACATCGGTATAAGGGACTGTTCTTATTCCGTTCTTACTGTATAATGATCAATTATCCAAGTAAGCCATTCCACATTGTTGATTTTCTTGGACTCGGATGTCACGCAGGTATCTATAATCTCCCACGTGGTAAGGTCAATTGCTGCTGTAACCACAAATGCACGACTGACTTCTGTTGTTGATTTCATTTGTTTGTTATTTCCTTCAATGTTTCTCATTCTTACTCTTTTCATCGTATTACACAGGGACGAAAGCTTGACTTACGTGTCTAAGGAAGCCACTTTGGTATAAGGGACTGTTCTTATTCCCTTTTTTCATTTTGATGAACAATTATCCAAGTAAGCCATTCCACATTGTTGATTTTCTTGGACTCGGATGTCAGGCAGGTAGCTATAATCTCCCACGTGGTAAGGTCAATTGCTGCTGTAACCACAAATGCTCGACTGACTTCTGTTGTTGATTTCATTCGTTTGTTATTTTCTTCAATGTTTCTCATTCTAACACTTTTCATCGTATTGCACAGAGACGAAAGCTTGACACACGTGTCTAAGGAAACCACTTTGGTATAAGGGACTGTTCTCATTCCCTTCTTTTTGTTTAATGAACAATTATCCAAGTAAGGCATTCCACATTGTTGATTTTCTTGGACTCGGATGTCACGCAGGTAGCTATAATCTCCCACGTGGTAAGGTCCATTGCTGCTGTAACCACGAATGCACGATTGACTTCTGTTGTTGATTTAATTTGTTTGTTATTTCCTTCTATGTTTCTCATTCTTACACTTTTCATCGTATTGCACAGGGACGAAAGCTTGACACACGTGTCTATGGAAACCACATCGGTATAAGGGACTGTTCTTATACCATTCTTTCTGTATAATGATCAATTATCCTAGTAAGCCATTCCACATTGTTGATTTTCTTGGACTCGAATGTCACGCAGGTAGCTATAATCTCCCACGTGGTGAGGTCAATTGCTGCTGTAACCACAAATGCACGACTGACTTCTGTTGTTGATTTCATTTGTTTGTTATTTCCTTCAATGTTTCTCATTCTAACTCTTTTCATCGTATTACACAGGGACGAAAGCTCGACTTTCGTGTCTAAGGAAGCCAAATTGGTATGAGGGACTGTTCTTATTCCCTTTTTTCTTTTTGATGAACAATTATCCAAGTAAGCCATTCCACATTGTTGATTTTCTTGGACTAGGATGTCACGCAGCTAGCTATAATCTCCCACGTGGTAAGGTCAATTGCTGCTGTAACCACAAATGCACGACTGACTTCTGTTGTTGATTTCATTTGTTTGTTATTTCCTTCTATGTTTCTCATTCTAACACTTTTCATCGTATTGCACAGGGACGAAAGCTTGACACACGTGTCTAAGGAAACCACAAGGGTTTGTTCTCATTCCCTTTTTTCTTTTTGATGAACAATTATCCAAGTAAGCCATTCCACATTGTTGATTTTCTTGGACTCGGATGTCACGAAGGTAGCTATAATCTCCCACGTGGTAGGGTCAATTGCTGCTGTAACCACAAATGCTCGACTGACTTCTGTTGTTGATTTCATTTGTTTGTTATTTCCTTCAATGTTTCTCATTCTAACACTTCTCATCGTATTGCACAGGGACGAAAGCTTGACACACGTGTCTAAAGAAATCACATTGGTATAAGGGACTGTTCTCATTCCCTTCTTTTTGTTTAATTAACAATTATCCAAGTAAGCCATTCCACATTGTTTATTTTCTTGGACTCGGATGACACACGGGTAGCTATAATCTCCCACGTGGTGAGGTCAATTGCTGCTGTAACCACAAATGCTCGACTGACTTCTGTTGTTGATTTCATTCGTTTGTTATTTTCTTCAATGTTTCTCATTCTAACACTTTTCATCGTATTGCACAGGGACGAAAGCTTGACACACGTGTCCAAGGAAACCACTTTGGTATAAGGGAATGTTCTTATTCCCTTCTTTTCGTTCAATGAACAATTATCCAAGTAAGCCATTCCACATTGTTGATTTTCTTGGACTCGGATGTCACGCAGGTAGCTATAATCTCTCACGTGGTAAGGTCCATTGCTGCTGTAACCACGAATGCACGATTGACTTCTGTTGTTGATTTCATTTGTTTGTTATTTCCTTCTATGTTTCTCATTCTAACACTTTTCATCGTATTGCACAGGGACGATAGCTTGAAACACGTGTCTAAGGAAACCACTTTGGTATAAGCGACTGTTCTTATTCCCTTCTTTTTGTTCAAAGAACAATTATCCAAGTATGCCATTCCACATTGTTGATTTTCTTGGACTCGGATGTCACGCAGGTAGCTATAATCTCTCACGTGGTAAGGTCCATTGCTGCTGTAACCACGAATGCACGATTGACTTCTGTTGTTGATTTCATTTGTTTGTTATTTCCTTCTATGTTTCTCATTCTTACACTTTTCATCGTATTGCACAGGGACGAAAGCTTGACACACGTGTCTAAGGAAACCACTTTGGTATAAGGGACTGTTCTTATTCCCTTCTTTTTGTTTAATGTACAATTATCCAAGTAAGCCATTCCACATTGTTGATTTTCTTGGACTCCTATGTAACGCAGGTAGCTATAATCTCCCACGTGGTAAGGTCCATTGCTGCTGTAACCACGAATGCACGATTGACTTCTGTTGTTGATTTCATTTGTTTGTCATTTCCTTCTATGTTTCTCATTCTAACACTTTTCATCGTATTGCACAGGGACGAAAGCTTGACACACGCGTCTAAGGAAACCACATTGGTATAAGGGACTGTTCTTATTCCCTCTTTTCATTTTGATGAACAATTATCCAAGTAAGCCATTCCACATTGTTGATTTTCTTGGACTACGATGTCACGCAGGTAGCTATAATCTCCCACGTGTTAAGGTCAATTGCTGCTGTAACCACAAATGCACGACTGACTTCTGTTGTTGATTTCATTCGTTTGTTATTTTCTTCAATGTTTCTCATTCTAACACTTTTCATCGTATTGCACAGGGACGAAAGCTTGACACACGTGTCTAAGGAAACCAATTTGGTATAAGGGACTGTGCTTATTCCCTTCTTTTTGTTTAATGAACAATTATCAAAGTAAGCCATTCCACATTGTTGATTTTCTTAGACTCGGATGTCACGCAGGTAGCTATAATCTCCCACGTGGTAAGGTCAATTGCTGCTGTAACCACAAATGCACGACTGACTTCTGTTGTTGATTTCATTTGTTTGTTATTTCCTTCAATGTTTCTCATTCTAACACTTCTCATCGTATTGCACAGGGACGAAAGCTTGACACACGTGTCTAAAGAAATCACATTGGTATAAGGGACTGTTCTCATTCCCTTCTTTTTGTTTAATTAACAATTATCCAAGTAAGCCATTCCACATTGTTTATTTTCTTGGACTCGGATGACACACGGGTAGCTATAATCTCCCACGTGGTGAGGTCATTTGCTGCTGTAACCACAATTGGACGGCTGACTTCTGTTGTTGATTTAATTTGTTTGTTATTTCCATCAATGTTTCTCATTCTAACACTTCTCATCGTATTGCACAGGGACGAAAGCTTTACACACGCGTCTAAGGAAACCACATTGGTATAAGGGACTGTTCTTATTCCCTTCTTTATGTATAATGATCAATTATCCAAGTAAGCCATTCCACATTGTTGATTTTCATGGACTCGGATGACACGCAGTTAGCTATAATCTCCCACGTGGTAAGGTCAATTGCTGCTGTAACCACAAATGCACGACTGACTTCTGTTGTTGATTTCATTTGTTTGTTTTGTCCTTCTATGTTTCTCATTCTAACACTTTTTATCGTATTGCACAGGGACGAAAGCTTGACTTACGTGTCTAAGGAAGCCACATTGGTATGAGGGACTGTTCTTATTCCCTTTTTTCTTTTTGATGAACAATTATCCAAGTAAGCCATTCCACATTGTTGATTCTCTTGGACTCGGATGTCACGCAGGTAGCTTTAATTTCCCACGTGGTAAGGTCAATTGCTGCTGTAACCACAAATGCACGACTGACTTCTGTTGTTGATTTCATTCGTTTGTTATTTTATTCAATGTTTCTCATTCTAACACTTTTCATCGTATTGCACAGGGACGAAAGCTTGACACACGTGTCTATGAAAACCACATCGGTATAAGGGACTGTTCTTATTCCGTTCTTACTGTATAATGATCAATTATCCAAGTAAGCCATTCCACATTGTTGATTTTCTTGGACTCGGATGTCACGCAGGTATCTATAATCTCCCACGTGGTAAGGTCAATTGCTGCTGTAACCACAAATGCACGACTGACTTCTGTTGTTGATTTCATTTGTTTGTTATTTCCTTCAATGTTTCTCATTCTAACTCTTTTCATCGTATTACACAGGGACGAAAGCTTGACTTACGTGTCTAAGGAAGCCACTTTGGTATAAGGGACTGTTCTTATTCCCTTTTTTCATTTTGATGAACAATTATCCAAGTAAGCCATTCCACATTGTTGATTTTCTTGGACTCGGATGCCAGGCAGGTAGCTATAATCTCCCACGTGGTAAGGTCAATTGCTGCTGTAACCACAAATGCTCGACTGACTTCTGTTGTTGATTTCATTCGTTTGTTATTTTCTTCAATGTTTCTCATTCTAACACTTTTCATCGTATTGCACAGAGACGAAAGCTTGACACACGTGTCTAAGGAAACCACTTTGGTATAAGGGACTGTTCTCATTCCCTTCTTTTTGTTTAATGAACAATTATCCAAGTAAGCCATTCCACATTGTTGATTTTCTTGGACTCGGATGTCACGCAGGTAGCTATAATCTCCCACGTGGTAAGGTCCATTGCTGCTGTAACCACGAATGCACGATTGACTTCTGTTGTTGATTTAATTTGTTTGTTATTTCCTTCTATGTTTCTCATTCTTACACTTTTCATCGTATTGCACAGGGACGAAAGCTTGACACACGTGTCTATGGAAACCACATCGCTATAAGGGACTGTTCTTATACCATTCTTTCTGTATAATGATCAATTATCCTAGTAAGCCATTCCACATTGTTGATTTTCTTGGACTCGAATGTCACGCAGGTAGCTATAATCTCCCACGTGGTGAGGTCAATTGCTGCTGTAACCACAAATGCACGACTGACTTCTGTTGTTGATTTCATTTGTTTGTTATTTCCTTGAATATTTCTCATTCTAACTCTTTTCATCATATTGCACAGGGACGAAAGCTTGACACACGTGTCTAAGGAAACCACAAGGGTTTGTTCTCATTCCCTTTTTTCTTTTTGATGAACAATTATCCAAGTAAGCCATTCCACATTGTTGATTTTCTTGGACTCGGATGTCACGCAGGTAGCTATAATCTCCCACGTGGTGAGGTCAATTGCTGCTGTAACCACAAATGCTCGACTGACTTCTGTTGTTGATTTCATTCGTTTGTTATTTTCTCCAATGTTTCTCATTCTAACACTTTTCATCGTATTGCACAGGGACGAAAGCTTGACACACGTGTCCAAGGAAACCACTTTGGTATAAGGGAATGTTCTTATTCCCTTCTTTTCGTTCAATGAACAATTATCCAAGTAAGCCATTCCACATTGTTGATTTTCTTGGACTCGGATGTCACGCAGGTAGCTATAATCTCTCACGTGGTAAGGTCCATTGCTGCTGTAACCACGAATGCACGATTGACTTCTGTTGTTGATTTCATTTGTTTGTTATTTCCTTCTATGTTTCTCATTCTAACACTTTTCATCGTATTGCACAGGGACGATAGCTTGAAACACGTGTCTAAGGAAACCACTTTGGTATAAGCGACTGTTCTTATTCCCTTCTTTTTGTTCAAAGAACAATTATCCAAGTAAGCCATTCCACATTGTTGATTTTCTTGGACTCGGATGTCACGCAGGTAGCTATAATCTCTCACGTGGTAAGGTCCATTGCTGCTGTAACCACGAATGCACGATTGACTTCTGTTGTTGATTTCATTTGTTTGTTATTTCCTTCTATGTTTCTCATTCTTACACTTTTCATCGTATTGCACAGGGACGAAAGCTTGACACACGTGTCTAAGGAAACCACTTTGGTATAAGGGACTGTTCTTATTCCCTTCTTTTTGTTTAATGTACAATTATCCAAGTAAGCCATTCCACATTGTTGATTTTCTTGGACTCCTATGTAACGCAGGTAGCTATAATCTCCCACGTGGTAAGGTCCATTGCTGCTGTAACCACGAATGCACGATTGACTTCTGTTGTTGATTTCATTTGTTTGTCATTTTCTTCTATGTTTCTCATTCTAACACTTTTCATCGTATTGCACAGGGACGAAAGCTTGACACACGCGTCTAAGGAAACCACATTGGTATAAGGGACTGTTCTTATTCCCTCTTTTCATTTTGATGAACAATTATCCAAGTAAGCCATTCCACATTGTTGATTTTCTTGGACTACGATGTCACGCAGGTAGCTATAATCTCCCACGTGTTAAGGTCAATTGCTGCTGTAACCACTAATGCACGACTGACTTCTGTTGTTGATTTCATTCGTTTTTTATTTTCTTCAATGTTTCTCATTCTAACACTTTTCATCGTATTGCACAGGGACGAAAGATTGACACACGTGTCTAAGGAAACCAATTTGGTATAAGGGACTGTGCTTATTCCCTTCTTTTTGTTTAATGAACAATTATCAAAGTAAGCCATTCCACATTGTTGATTTTCTTAGACTCGGATGTCACGCAGGTAGCTATAATCTCCCACGTGGTAAGGTCAATTGCTGCTGTAACCACAAATGCACGACTGACTTCTGTTGTTGATTTCATTTGTTTGTTATTTCCTTCTATGTTTCTCATTCTAACACTTCTCATCGTATTGCACAGGGACGAAAGCTTGACACACGTGTCTAAAGAAATCACATTGGTATAAGGGACTGTTCTCATTCCCTTCTTTTTGTTTAATTAACAATTATCCAAGTAAGCCATTCCACATTGTTTATTTTCTTGGACTCGGATGACACACGGGTAGCTATAATCTCCCACGTGGTGAGGTCATTTGCTGCTGTAACCACAATTGGACGGCTGACTTCTGTTGTTGATTTAATTTGTTTGTTATTTCCATCAATGTTTCTCATTCTAACACTTCTCATCGTATTGCACAGGGACGAAAGCTTTACATACGCGTCTAAGGAAACCACATTGGTATAAGGGACTGTTCTTATTCCCTTCTTTATGTATAATGATCAATTATCCAAGTAAGCCATTCCACATTGTTGATTTTCATGGACTCGGATGACACGCAGTTAGCTATAATCTCCCACGTGGTAAGGTCAATTGCTGCTGTAACCACAAATGCACGACTGACTTCTGTTGTTGATTTCATTTGTTTGTTTTTTCCTTCTATGTTTCTCATTCTAACACTTTTTATCGTATTGCACAGGGACGAAAGCTTGACTTACGTGTCTAAGGAAGCCACATTGGTATGAGGGACTGTTCTTATTCCCTTTTTTCTTTTTGATGAACAATTATCCAAGTAAGCCATTCCACATTGTTGATTCTCTTGGACTCGGATGTCACGCAGGTAGCTTTAATTTCCCACGTGGTAAGGTCAATTGCTGCTGTAACCACAAATGCACGACTGACTTCTGTTGTTGATTTCATTCGTTTGTTATTTTATTCAATGTTTCTCATTCTAACACTTTTCATCGTATTGCACAGGGACGAAAGCTTGACACACGTGTCCAAGGAAACCACTTTGGTATAAGGGAATGTTCTTATTCCCTTCTTTTCGTTCAATGAACAATTATCCAAGTAAGCCATTCCACATTGTTGATTTTCTTGGACTCGGATGTCACGCAGGTAGCTATAATCTCTCACGTGGTAAGGTCCATTGCTGCTGTAACCACGAATGCACGATTGACTTCTGTTGTTGATTTCATTTGTTTGTTATTTCCTTCTATGTTTCTCATTCTAACACTTTTCATCGTATTGCACAGGGACGATAGCTTGAAACACGTGTCTAAGGAAACCACTTTGGTATAAGCGACTGTTCTTATTCCCTTCTTTTTGTTCAAAGAACAATTATCCAAGTATGCCATTCCACATTGTTGATTTTCTTGGACTCGGATGTCACGCAGGTAGCTATAATCTCTCACGTGGTAAGGTCCATTGCTGCTGTAACCACAAATGCACGACTGACTTCTGTTGTTGATTTCATTTGTTTGTTATTTCCTTCAATGTTTCTCATTCTAACACTTCTCATCGTATTGCACAGGGACGAAAGCTTGACACACGCGTCTAAGGAAACCACATTGGTATAAGGGACTGTTCTTATTCCCTCTTTTCATTTTGATGAACAATTATCCAAGTAAGCCATTCCACATTGTTGATTTTCTTGGACTACGATGTCACGCAGGTAGCTATAATCTCCCACGTGTTAAGGTCAATTGCTGCTGTAACCACAAATGCACGACTGACTTCTGTTGTTGATTTCATTCGTTTTTTATTTTCTTCAATGTTTCTCATTCTAACACTTTTCATCGTATTGCACAGGGACGAAAGATTGACACACGTGTCTAAGGAAACCAATTTGGTATAAGGGACTGTGCTTATTCCCTTCTTTTTGTTTAATGAACAATTATCAAAGTAAGCCATTCCACATTGTTGATTTTCTTAGACTCGGATGTCACGCAGGTAGCTATAATCTCCCACGTGGTAAGGTCAATTGCTGCTGTAACCACAAATGCACGACTGACTTCTGTTGTTGATTTCATTTGTTTGTTATTTCCTTCAATGTTTCTCATTCTAACACTTCTCATCGTATTGCACAGGGACGAAAGCTTGACACACGTGTCTAAAGAAATCACATTGGTATAAGGGACTGTTCTCATTCCCTTCTTTTTGTTTAATTAACAATTATCCAAGTAAGCCATTCCACATTGTTTATTTTCTTGGACTCGGATGACACACGGGTAGCTATAATCTCCCACGTGGTGAGGTCATTTGCTGCTGTAACCACAATTGGACGGCTGACTTCTGTTGTTGATTTAATTTGTTTGTTATTTCCATCAATGTTTCTCATTCTAACACTTCTCATCGTATTGCACAGGGACGAAAGCTTTACACACGCGTCTAAGGAAACCACATTGGTATAAGGGACTGTTCTTATTCCCTTCTTTATGTATAATGATCAATTATCCAAGTAAGCCATTCCACATTGTTGATTTTCATGGACTCGGATGACACGCAGTTAGCTATAATCTCCCACGTGGTAAGGTCAATTGCTGCTGTAACCACAAATGCACGACTGACTTCTGTTGTTGATTTCATTTGTTTGTTTTGTCCTTCTATGTTTCTCATTCTAACACTTTTTATCGTATTGCACAGGGACGAAAGCTTGACTTACGTGTCTAAGGAAGCCACATTGGTATGAGGGACTGTTCTTATTCCCTTTTTTCTTTTTGATGAACAATTATCCAAGTAAGCCATTCCACATTGTTGATTCTCTTGGACTCGGATGTCACGCAGGTAGCTTTAATTTCCCACGTGGTAAGGTCAATTGCTGCTGTAACCACAAATGCACGACTGACTTCTGTTGTTGATTTCATTTGTTTGTTATTTTATTCAATGTTTCTCATTCTAACACTTTTCATCGTATTGCACAGGGACGAAAGCTTGACACACGTGTCTATGAAAACCACATCGGTATAAGGGACTGTTCTTATTCCGTTCTTACTGTATAATGATCAATTATCCAAGTAAGCCATTCCACATTGTTGATTTTCTTGGACTCGGATGTCACGCAGGTATCTATAATCTCCCACGTGGTAAGGTCAATTGCTGCTGTAACCACAAATGCACGACTGACTTCTGTTGTTGATTTCATTTGTTTGTTATTTCCTTCAATGTTTCTCATTCTAACTCTTTTCATCGTATTACACAGGGACGAAAGCTTGACTTACGTGTCTAAGGAAGCCACTTTGGTATAAGGGACTGTTCTTATTCCCTTTTTTCATTTTGATGAACAATTATCCAAGTAAGCCATTCCACATTGTTGATTTTCTTGGACTCGGATGTCACGCAGGTAGCTATAATCTCCCACGTGGTAAGGTCAATTGCTGCTGTAACCACAAATGCTCGACTGACTTCTGTTGTTGATTTCATTCGTTTGTTATTTTCTTCAATGTTTCTCATTCTAACACTTTTCATCGTATTGCACAGAGACGAAAGCTTGACACACGTGTCTAAGGAAACCACTTTGGTATAAGGGACTGTTCTCATTCCCTTCTTTTTGTTTAATGAACAATTATCCAAGTAAGCCATTCCACATTGTTGATTTTCTTGGACTCGGATGTCACGCAGGTAGCTATAATCTCCCACGTGGTAAGGTCCATTGCTGCTGTAACCACGAATGCACGATTGACTTCTGTTGTTGATTTAATTTGTTTGTTATTTCCTTCTATGTTTCTCATTCTTACACTTTTCATCGTATTGCACAGGGACGAAAGCTTGACACACGTGTCTATGGAAACCACATCGCTATAAGGGACTGTTCTTATACCATTCTTTCTGTATAATGATCAATTATCCTAGTAAGCCATTCCACATTGTTGATTTTCTTGGACTCGAATGTCACGCAGGTAGCTATAATCTCCCACGTGGTGAGGTCAATTGCTGCTGTAACCACAAATGCACGACTGACTTCTGTTGTTGATTTCATTTGTTTGTTATTTCCTTCAATATTTCTCATTCTAACTCTTTTCATCATATTGCACAGGGACGAAAGCTTGACACACGTGTCTAAGGAAACCACAAGGGTTTGTTCTCATTCCCTTTTTTCTTTTTGATGAACAATTATCCAAGTAAGCCATTCCACATTGTTGATTTTTTTGGACTCGGATGTCACGCAGGTAGCTATAATCTCCCACGTGGTGAGGTCAATTGCTGCTGTAACCACAAATGCTCGACTGACTTCTGTTGTTGATTTCATTCGTTTGTTATTTTCTTCAATGTTTCTCATTCTAACACTTTTCATCGTATTGCACAGGGACGAAAGCTTGACACACGTGTCCAAGGAAACCACTTTGGTATAAGGGAATGTTCTTATTCCCTTCTTTTCGTTCAATGAACAATTATCCAAGTAAGCCATTCCACATTGTTGATTTTCTTGGACTCGGATGTCACGCAGGTAGCTATAATCTCTCACGTGGTAAGGTCCATTGCTGCTGTAACCACGAATGCACGATTGACTTCTGTTGTTGATTTCATTTGTTTGTTATTTCTTTCTATGTTTCTCATTCTAACACTTTTCATCGTATTGCACAGGGACGATAGCTTGAAACACGTGTCTAAGGAAACCACTTTGGTATAAGCGACTGTTCTTATTCCCTTCTTTTTGTTCAAAGAACAATTATCCAAGTAAGCCATTCCACATTGTTGATTTTCTTGGACTCGGATGTCACGCAGGTAGCTATAATCTCTCACGTGGTAAGGTCCATTGCTGCTGTAACCACGAATGCACGATTGACTTCTGTTGTTGATTTCATTTGTTTGTTATTTCCTTCTATGTTTCTCATTCTTACACTTTTCATCGTATTGCACAGGGACGAAAGCTTGACACACGTGTCTAAGGAAACCACTTTGGTATAAGGGACTGTTCTTATTCCCTTCTTTTTGTTTAATGTACAATTATCCAAGTAAGCCATTCCACATTGTTGATTTTCTTGGACTCCTATGTAACGCAGGTAGCTATAATCTCCCACGTGGTAAGGTCCATTGCTGCTGTAACCACGAATGCACGATTGACTTCTGTTGTTGATTTCATTTGTTTGTCATTTCCTTCTATGTTTCTCATTCTAACACTTTTCATCGTATTGCACAGGGACGAAAGCTTGACACACGCGTCTAAGGAAACCACATTGGTATAAGGGACTGTTCTTATTCCCTTTTTTCATTTTGATGAACAATTATCCAAGTAAGCCATTCCACATTGTTGATTTTCTTGGACTACGATGTCACGCAGGTAGCTATAATCTCCCACGTGTTAAGGTCAATTGCTGCTGTAACCACAAATGCACGACTGACTTCTGTTGTTGATTTCATTCGTTTTTTATTTTCTTCAATGTTTCTCATTCTAACACTTTTCATCGTATTGCACAGGGACGAAAGATTGACACACGTGTCTAAGGAAACCAATTTGGTATAAGAGACTGTGCTTATTCCCTTCTTTTTGTTTAATGAACAATTATCAAAGTAAGCCATTCCACATTGTTGATTTTCTTAGACTCGGATGTCACGCAGGTAGCTATAATCTCCCACGTGGTAAGGTCAATTGCTGCTGTAACCACAAATGCACGACTGACTTCTGTTGTTGATTTCATTTGTTTGTTATTTCCTTCAATGTTTCTCATTCTAACACTTCTCATCGTATTGCACAGGGACGAAAGCTTGACACACGTGTCTAAAGAAATCACATTGGTATAAGGGACTGTTCTCATTCCCTTCTTTTTGTTTAATTAACAATTATCCAAGTAAGCCATTCCACATTGTTTATTTTCTTGGACTCGGATGACACACGGGTAGCTATAATCTCCCACGTGGTGAGGTCATTTGCTGCTGTAACCACAATTGGACGGCTGACTTCTGTTGTTGATTTAATTTGTTTGTTATTTCCATCAATGTTTCTCATTCTAACACTTCTCATCGTATTGCACAGGGACGAAAGCTTTACACACGCGTCTAAGGAAACCACATTGGTATAAGGGACTGTTCTTATTCCCTTCTTTATGTATAATGATCAATTATCCAAGTAAGCCATTCCACATTGTTGATTTTCATGGACTCGGATGACACGCAGTTAGCTATAATCTCCCACGTGGTAAGGTCAATTGCTGCTGTAACCACAAATGCACGACTGACTTCTGTTGTTGATTTCATTTGTTTGTTTTGTCCTTCTATGTTTCTCATTCTAACACTTTTTATCGTATTGCACAGGGACGAAATCTTGACTTACGTGTCTAAGGAAGCCACATTGGTATGAGGGACTGTTCTTATTCCCTTTTTTCTTTTTGATGAACAATTATCCAAGTAAGCCATTCCACATTGTTGATTCTCTTGGACTCGGATGTCACGCAGGTAGCTTTAATTTCCCACGTGGTAAGGTCAATTGCTGCTGTAACCACAAATGCACGACTGACTTCTGTTGTTGATTTCATTCGTTTGTTATTTTATTCAATGTTTCTCATTCTAACACTTTTCATCGTATTGCACAGGGACGAAAGCTTGACACACGTGTCTATGAAAACCACATCGGTATAAGGGACTGTTCTTATTCCGTTCTTACTGTATAATGATCAATTATCCAAGTAAGCCATTCCACATTGTTGATTTTCTTGGACTCGGATGTCACGCAGGTATCTATAATCTCCCACGTGGTAAGGTCAATTGCTGCTGTAACCACAAATGCACGACTGACTTCTGTTGTTGATTTCATTTGTTTGTTATTTCCTTCAATGTTTCTCATTCTAACTCTTTTCATCGTATTACACAGGGACGAAAGCTTGACTTACGTGTCTAAGGAAGCCACTTTGGTATAAGGGACTGTTCTTATTCCCTTTTTTCATTTTGATGAACAATTATCCAAGTAAGCCATTCCACATTGTTGATTTTCTTGGACTCGGATGTCAGGCAGGTAGCTATAATCTCCCACGTGGTAAGGTCAATTGCTGCTGTAACCACAAATGCTCGACTGACTTCTGTTGTTGATTTCATTCGTTTGTTATTTTCTTCAATGTTTCTCATTCTAACACTTTTCATCGTATTGCACAGAGACGAAAGCTTGACACACGTGTCTAAGGAAACCACTTTGGTATAAGGGACTGTTCTCATTCCCTTCTTTTTGTTTAATGAACAATTATCCAAGTAAGCCATTCCACATTATTGATTTTCTTGGACTCGGATGTCACGCAGGTAGCTATAATCTCCCACGTGGTAAGGTCCATTGCTGCTGTAACCACGAATGCACGATTGACTTCTGTTGTTGATTTAATTTGTTTGTTATTTCCTTCTATGTTTCTCATTCTTACACTTTTCATCGTATTGCACAGGGACGAAAGCTTGACACACGTGTCTATGGAAACCACATCGCTATAAGGGACTGTTCTTATACCATTCTTTCTGTATAATGATCAATTATCCTAGTAAGCCATTCCACATTGTTGATTTTCTTGGACTCGAATGTCACGCAGGTAGCTATAATCTCCCACGTGGTGAGGTCAATTGCTGCTGTAACCACAAATGCACGACTGACTTCTGTTGTTGATTTCATTCGTTTGTTATTTTATTCAATGTTTCTCATTCTAACTCTTTTCATCATATTGCACAGGGACGAAAGCTTGACACACGTGTCTAAGGAAACCACAAGGGTTTGTTCTCATTCCCTTTTTTCTTTTTGATGAACAATTATCCAAGTAAGCCATTCCACATTGTTGATTTTCTTGGACTCGGATGTCACGCAGGTAGCTATAATCTCCCACGTGGTGAGGTCAATTGCTGCTGTAACCACAAATGCTCGACTGACTTCTGTTGTTGATTTCATTCGTTTGTTATTTTCTTCAATGTTTCTCATTCTAACACTTTTCATCGTATTGCACAGGGACGAAAGCTTGACACACGTGTCCAAGGAAACCACTTTGGTATAAGGGAATGTTCTTATTCCCTTCTTTTCGTTCAATGAACAATTATCCAAGTAAGCCATTCCACATTGTTGATTTTCTTGGACTCGGATGTCACGCAGGTAGCTATAATCTCTCACGTGGTAAGGTCCATTGCTGCTGTAACCACGAATGCACGATTGACTTCTGTTGTTGATTTCATTTGTTTGTTATTTCCTTCTATGTTTCTCATTCTAACACTTTTCATCGTATTGCACAGGGACGATAGCTTGAAACACATGTCTAAGGAAACCACTTTGGTATAAGCGACTGTTCTTATTCCCTTCTTTTTGTTCAAAGAACAATTATCCAAGTAAGCCATTCCACATTGTTGATTTTCTTGGACTCGGATGTCACGCAGGTAGCTATAATCTCTCACGTGGTAAGGTCCATTGCTGCTGTAACCACGAATGCACGATTGACTTCTGTTGTTGATTTCATTTGTTTGTTATTTCCTTCTATGTTTCTCATTCTTACACTTTTCATCGTATTGCACAGGGACGAAAGCTTGACACACGTGTCTAAGGAAACCACTTTGGTATAAGGGACTGTTCTTATTCCCTTCTTTTTGTTTAATGTACAATTATCCAAGTAAGCCATTCCACATTGTTGATTTTCTTGGACTCCTATGTAACGCAGGTAGCTATAATCTCCCACGTGGTAAGGTCCATTGCTGCTGTAACCACGAATGCACGATTGACTTCTGTTGTTGATTTCATTTGTTTGTCATTTCCTTCTATGTTTCTCATTCTAACACTTTTCATCGTATTGCACAGGGACGAAAGCTTGACACACGCGTCTAAGGAAACCACATTGGTATAAGGGACTGTTCTTATTCCCTCTTTTCATTTTGATGAACAATTATCCAAGTAAGCCATTCCACATTGTTGATTTTCTTGGACTACGATGTCACGCAGGTAGCTATAATCTCCCACGTGTTAAGGTCAATTGCTGCTGTAACCACAAATGCACGACTGACTTCTGTTGTTGATTTCATTCGTTTTTTATTTTCTTCAATGTTTCTCATTCTAACACTTTTCATCGTATTGCACAGGGACGAAAGATTGACACACGTGTCTAAGGAAACCAATTTGGTATAAGAGACTGTGCTTATTCCCTTCTTTTTGTTTAATGAACAATTATCAAAGTAAGCCATTCCACATTGTTGATTTTCTTAGACTCGGATGTCACGCAGGTAGCTATAATCTCCCACGTGGTAAGGTCAATTGCTGCTGTAACCACAAATGCACGACTGACTTCTGTTGTTGATTTCATTTGTTTGTTATTTCCTTCAATGTTTCTCATTCTAACACTTCTCATCGTATTGCACAGGGACGAAAGCTTGACACACGTGTCTAAAGAAATCACATTGGTATAAGGGACTGTTCTCATTCCCTTCTTTTTGTTTAATTAACAATTATCCAAGTAAGCCATTCCACATTGTTTATTTTCTTGGACTCGGATGACACACGGGTAGCTATAATCTCCCACGTGGTGAGGTCATTTGCTGCTGTAACCACAATTGGACGGCTGACTTCTGTTGTTGATTTAATTTGTTTGTTATTTCCATCAATGTTTCTCATTCTAACACTTCTCATCGTATTGCACAGGGACGAAAGCTTTACACACGCGTCTAAGGAAACCACATTGGTATAAGGGACTGTTCTTATTCCCTTCTTTCTGTATAATGATCAATTATCCAAGTAAGCCATTCCACATTGTTGATTTTCTTGGACTCGGATGACACGCAGTTAGCTATAATCTCCCACGTGGTAAGGTCAATTGCTGCTGTAACCACAAATGCACGACTGACTTCTGTTGTTGATTTCATTTGTTTGTTTTTTCCTTCTATGTTTCTCATTCTAACACTTTTTATCGTATTGCACAGGGACGAAAGCTTGACTTACGTGTCTAAGGAAGCCACATTGGTATGAGGGACTGTTCTTATTCCCTTTTTTCTTTTTGATGAACAATTATCCAAGTAAGCCATTCCACATTGTTGATTCTCTTGGACTCGGATGTCACGCAGGTAGCTTTAATTTCCCACGTGGTAAGGTCAATTGCTGCTGTAACCACAAATGCACGACTGACTTCTGTTGTTGATTTCATTCGTTTGTTATTTTATTCAATGTTTCTCATTCTAACACATTTCATCGTATTGCACAGGGACGAAAGCTTGACACACGTGTCTATGAAAACCACATCGGTATAAGGGACTGTTCTTATTCCGTTCTTACTGTATAATGATCAATTATCCAAGTAAGCCATTCCACATTGTTGATTTTCTTGGACTCGGATGTCACGCAGGTATCTATAATCTCCCACGTGGTAAGGTCAATTGCTGCTGTAACCACAAATGCACGACTGACTTCTGTTGTTGATTTCATTTGTTTGTTATTTCCTTCAATGTTTCTCATTCTAACTCTTTTCATCGTATTACACAGGGACGAAAGCTTGACTTACGTGTCTAAGGAAGCCACTTTGGTATAAGGGACTGTTCTTATTCCCTTTTTTCATTTTGATGAACAATTATCCAAGTAAGCCATTCCACATTGTTGATTTTCTTGGACTCGGATGTCAGGCAGGTAGCTATAATCTCCCACGTGGTAAGGTCAATTGCTGCTGTAACCACAAATGCTCGACTGACTTCTGTTGTTGATTTCATTCGTTTGTTATTTTCTTCAATGTTTCTCATTCTAACACTTTTCATCGTATTGCACAGAGACGAAAGCTTGACACACGTGTCTAAGGAAACCACTTTGGTATAAGGGACTGTTCTCATTCCCTTCTTTTTGTTTAATGAACAATTATCCAAGTAAGCCATTCCACATTGTTGATTTTCTTGGACTCGGATGTCACGCAGGTAGCTATAATCTCCCACGTGGTAAGGTCCATTGCTGCTGTAACCACGAATGCACGATTGACTTCTGTTGTTGATTTAATTTGTTTGTTATTTCCTTCTATGTTTCTCATTCTTACACTTTTCATCGTATTGCACAGGGACGAAAGCTTGACACACGTGTCTATGGAAACCACATCGGTATAAGGGACTGTTCTTATACCATTCTTTCTGTATAATGATCAATTATCCTAGTAAGCCATTCCACATTGTTGATTTTCTTGGACTCGAATGTCACGCAGGTAGCTATAATCTCCCACGTGGTGAGGTCAATTGCTGCTGTAACCACAAATGCACGACTGACTTCTGTTGTTGATTTCATTTGTTTGTTATTTCCTTCAATGTTTCTCATTTTAACTCTTTTCATCGTATTACACAGGGACGAAAGCTCGACTTTCGTGTCTAAGGAAGCCAAATTGGTATGAGGGACTGTTCTTATTCCCTTTTTTCTTTTTGATGAACAATTATCCAAGTAAGCCATTCCACATTGTTGATTTTCTTGGACTAGGATGTCACGCAGCTAGCTATAATCTCCCACGTGGTAAGGTCAATTGCTGCTGTAACCACAAATGCACGACTGACTTCTGTTGTTGATTTCATTTGTTTGTTATTTCCTTCTATGTTTCTCATTCTAACACTTTTCATCGTATTGCACAGGGACGAAAGCTTGACACACGTGTCTAAGGAAACCAATTTGGTATAAGAGACTGTGCTTATTCCCTTCTTTTTGTTTAATGAACAATTATCAAAGTAAGCCATTCCACATTGTTGATTTTCTTAGACTCGGATGTCACGCAGGTAGCTATAATCTCCCACGTGGTAAGGTCAATTGCTGCTGTAACCACAAATGCACGACTGACTTCTGTTGTTGATTTCATTTGTTTGTTATTTCCTTCAATGTTTCTCATTCTAACACTTCTCATCGTATTGCACAGGGACGAAAGCTTGACACACGTGTCTAAAGAAATCACATTGGTATAAGGGACTGTTCTCATTCCCTTCTTTTTGTTTAATTAACAATTATCCAAGTAAGCCATTCCACATTGTTTATTTTCTTGGACTCGGATGACACACGGGTAGCTATAATCTCCCACGTGGTGAGGTCATTTGCTGCTGTAACCACAATTGGACGGCTGACTTCTGTTGTTGATTTAATTTGTTTGTTATTTCCATCAATGTTTCTCATTCTAACACTTCTCATCGTATTGCACAGGGACGAAAGCTTTACACACGCGTCTAAGGAAACCACATTGGTATAAGGGACTGTTCTTATTCCCTTCTTTATGTATAATGATCAATTATCCAAGTAAGCCATTCCACATTGTTGATTTTCATGGACTCGGATGACACGCAGTTAGCTATAATCTCCCACGTGGTAAGGTCAATTGCTGCTGTAACCACAAATGCACGACTGACTTCTGTTGTTGATTTCATTTGTTTGTTTTTTCCTTCTATGTTTCTCATTCTAACACTTTTTATCGTATTGCACAGGGACGAAAGCTTGACTTACGTGTCTAAGGAAGCCACATTGGTATGAGGGACTGTTCTTATTCCCTTTTTTCTTTTTGATGAACAATTATCCAAGTAAGCCATTCCACATTGTTGATTCTCTTGGACTCGGATGTCACGCAGGTAGCTTTAATTTCCCACGTGGTAAGGTCAATTGCTGCTGTAACCACAAATGCACGACTGACTTCTGTTGTTGATTTCATTCGTTTGTTATTTTATTCAATGTTTCTCATTCTAACACATTTCATCGTATTGCACAGGGACGAAAGCTTGACACACGTGTCTATGAAAACCACATCGGTATAAGGGACTGTTCTTATTCCGTTCTTACTGTATAATGATCAATTATCCAAGTAAGCCATTCCACATTGTTGATTTTCTTGGACTCGGATGTCACGCAGGTATCTATAATCTCCCACGTGGTAAGGTCAATTGCTGCTGTAACCACAAATGCACGACTGACTTCTGTTGTTGATTTCATTTGTTTGTTATTTCCTTCAATGTTTCTCATTCTAACTCTTTTCATCGTATTACACAGGGACGAAAGCTTGACTTACGTGTCTAAGGAAGCCATTTTGGTATAAGGGACTGTTCTTATTCCCTTTTTTCATTTTGATGAACAATTATCCAAGTAAGCCATTCCACATTGTTGATTTTCTTGGACTCGGATGTCAGGCAGGTAGCTATAATCTCCCACGTGGTAAGGTCAATTGCTGCTGTAACCACAAATGCTCGACTGACTTCTGTTGTTGATTTCATTCGTTTGTTATTTTCTTCAATGTTTCTCATTCTAACACTTTTCATCGTATTGCACAGAGACGAAAGCTTGACACACGTGTCTAAGGAAACCACTTTGGTATAAGGGACTGTTCTCATTCCCTTCTTTTTGTTTAATGAACAATTATCCAAGTAAGCCATTCCACATTGTTGATTTTCTTGGACTCGGATGTCACGCAGGTAGCTATAATCTCCCACGTGGTAAGGTCCATTGCTGCTGTAACCACGAATGCACGATTGACTTCTGTTGTTGATTTAATTTGTTTGTTATTTCCTTCTATGTTTCTCATTCTTACACTTTTCATCGTATTGCACAGGGACGAAAGCTTGACACACGTGTCTATGGAAACCACATCGGTATAAGGGACTGTTCTTATACCATTCTTTCTGTATAATGATCAATTATCCTAGTAAGCCATTCCACATTGTTGATTTTCTTGGACTCGAATGTCACGCAGGTAGCTATAATCTCCCACGTGGTGAGGTCAATTGCTGCTGTAACCACAAATGCACGACTGACTTCTGTTGTTGATTTCATTTGTTTGTTATTTCCTTCAATGTTTCTCATTTTAACTCTTTTCATCGTATTACACAGGGACGAAAGCTCGACTTTCGTGTCTAAGGAAGCCAAATTGGTATGAGGGACTGTTCTTATTCCCTTTTTTCTTTTTGATGAACAATTATCCAAGTAAGCCATTCCACATTGTTGATTTTCTTGGACTAGGATGTCACGCAGCTAGCTATAATCTCCCACGTGGTAAGGTCAATTGCTGCTGTAACCACAAATGCACGACTGACTTCTGTTGTTGATTTCATTTGTTTGTTATTTCCTTCTATGTTTCTCATTCTAACACTTTTCATCGTATTGCACAGGGACGAAAGCTTGACACACGTGTCTAAGGAAACCACAAGGGTTTGTTCTCATTCCCTTTTTTCTTTTTGATGAACAATTATCCAAGTAAGCCATTCCACATTGTTGATTTTCTTGGACTCAGATGTCACGAAGGTAGCTATAATCTCCCACGTGGTAGGGTCAATTGCTGCTGTAACCACAAATGCTCGACTGACTTCTGTTGTTGATTTCATTTGTTTGTTATTTCCTTCAATGTTTCTCATTCTAACACTTCTCATCGTATTGCACAGGGACGAAAGCTTGACACACGTGTCTAAAGAAATCACATTGGTATAAGGGACTGTTCTCATTCCCTTCTTTTTGTTTAATTAACAATTATCCAAGTAAGCCATTCCACATTGTTTATTTTCTTGGACTCGGATGACACACGGGTAGCTATAATCTCCCACGTGGTGAGGTCAATTGCTGCTGTAACCACAAATGCTCGACTGACTTCTGTTATTGATTTCATTCGTTTGTTATTTTCTTCAATGTTTCTCATTCTAACACTTTTCATCGTATTGCACAGGGACGAAAGCTTGACACACGTGTCCAAGGAAACCACTTTGGTATAAGGGAATGTTCTTATTCCCTTCTTTTCGTTCAATGAACAATTATCCAAGTAAGCCATTCCACATTGTTGATTTTCTTGGACTCGGATGTCACGCAGGTAGCTATAATCTCTCACGTGGTAAGGTCCATTGCTGCTGTAACCACGAATGCACGATTGACTTCTGTTGTTGATTTCATTTGTTTGTTATTTCCTTCTTTGTTTCTCATTCTAACACTTTTCATCGTATTGCACAGGGACGATAGCTTGAAACACGTGTCTAAGGAAACCACTTTCGTATAAGCGACTGTTCTTATTCCCTTCTTTTTGTTCAAAGAACAATTATCCAAGTAAGCCATTCCACATTGTTGGTTTTCTTGGACTCGGATGTCACGCAGGTAGCTATAATCTCTCACGTGGTAAGGTCCATTGCTGCTGTAACCACGAATGCACGATTGACTTCTGTTGTTGATTTCATTTGTTTGTTATTTCCTTCTATGTTTCTCATTCTTACACTTTTCATCGTATTGCACAGGGACGAAAGCTTGACACACGTGTCTAAGGAAACCACTTTGGTATAAGGGACTGTTCTTATTCCCTTCTTTTTGTTTAATGTACAATTATCCAAGTAAGCCATTCCACATTGTTGATTTTCTTGGACTCCTATGTAACGCAGGTAGCTATAATCTCCCACGTGGTAAGGTCCATTGCTGCTGTAACCACGAATGCACGATTGACTTCTGTTGTTGATTTCATTTGTTTGTCATTTCCTTCTATGTTTCTCATTCTAACACTTTTCATCGTATTGCACAGGGACGAAAGCTTGACACACGCGTCTAAGGAAACCACATTGGTATAAGGGACTGTTCTTATTCCCTCTTTTCATTTTGATGAACAATTATCCAAGTAAGCCATTCCACATTGTTGATTTTCTTGGACTACGATGTCACGCAGGTAGCTATAATCTCCCACGTGTTAAGGTCAATTGCTGCTGTAACCACAAATGCACGACTGACTTCTGTTGTTGATTTCATTCGTTTTTTATTTTCTTCAATGTTTCTCATTCTAACACTTTTCATCGTATTGCACAGGGACGAAAGATTGACACACGTGTCTAAGGAAACCAATTTGGTATAAGGGACTGTGCTTATTCCCTTCTTTTTGTTTAATGAACAATTATCAAAGTAAGCCATTCCACATTGTTGATTTTCTTAGACTCGGATGTCACGCAGGTAAGGTCAATTGCTGCTGTAACCACAAATGCACGACTGACTTCTGTTGTTGATTTCATTTGTTTGTTATTTCCTTCAATGTTTCTCATTCTAACACTTCTCATCGTATTGCACAGGGACGAAAGCTTGACACACGTGTCTAAAGAAATCACATTGGTATAAGGGACTGTTCTCATTCCCTTCTTTTTGTTTAATTAACAATTATCCAAGTAAGCCATTCCACATTGTTCATTTTCTTGGACTCGGATGACACACGGGTAGCTATAATCTCCCACGTGGTGAGGTCATTTGCTGCTGTAACCACAATTGGACGGCTGACTTCTGTTGTTGATTTAATTTGTTTGTTATTTCCATCAATGTTTCTCATTCTAACACTTCTCATCGTATTGCACAGGGACGAAAGCTTTACACACGCGTCTAAGGAAACCACATTGGTATAAGGGACTGTTCTTATTCCCTTCTTTATGTATAATGATCAATTATCCAAGTAAGCCATTCCACATTGTTGATTTTCATGGACTCGGATGACACGCAGTTAGCTATAATCTCCCACGTGGTAAGGTCAATTGCTGCTGTAACCACAAATGCACGACTGACTTCTGTTGTTGATTTCATTTGTTTGTTTTTTCCTTCTATGTTTCTCATTCTAACACTTTTTATCGTATTGCACAGGGACGAAAGCTTGACTTACGTGTCTAAGGAAGCCACATTGGTATGAGGGACTGTTCTTATTCCCTTTTTTCTTTTTGATGAACAATTATCCAAGTAAGCCATTCCACATTGTTGATTCTCTTGGACTCGGATGTCACGCAGGTAGCTTTAATTTCCCACGTGGTAAGGTCAATTGCTGCTGTAACCACAAATGCACGACTGACTTCTGTTGTTGATTTCATTCGTTTGTTATTTTATTCAATGTTTCTCATTCTAACACTTTTCATCGTATTGCACAGGGACGAAAGCTTGACACACGTGTCTATGAAAACCACATCGGTATAAGGGACTGTTCTTATTCCGTTCTTACTGTATAATGATCAATTATCCAAGTAAGCCATTCCACATTGTTGATTTTCTTGGACTCGGATGTCACGCAGGTATCTATAATCTCCCACGTGGTAAGGTCAATTGCTGCTGTAACCACAAATGCACGACTGACTTCTGTTGTTGATTTCATTTGTTTGTTATTTCCTTCAATGTTTCTCATTCTAACTCTTTTCATCGTATTACACAGGGACGAAAGCTTGACTCACGTGTCTAAGGAAGCCACTTTGGTATAAGGGACTGTTCTTATTCCCTTTTTTCATTTTGATGAACAATTATCCAAGTAAGCCATTCCACATTGTTGATTTTCTTGGACTCGGATGTCAGGCAGGTAGCTATAATCTCCCACGTGGTAAGGTCAATTGCTGCTGTAACCACAAATGCTCGACTGACTTCTGTTGTTGATTTCATTCGTTTGTTATTTTCTTCAATGTTTCTCATTCTAACACTTTTCATCGTATTGCACAGAGACGAAAGCTTGACACACGTGTCTAAGGAAACCACTTTGGTATAAGGGACTGTTCTCATTCCCTTCTTTTTGTTTAATGAACAATTATCCAAGTAAGCCATTCCACATTGTTGATTTTCTTGGACTCGGATGTCACGCAGGTAGCTATAATCTCCCACGTGGTAAGGTCCATTGCTGCTGTAACCACGAATGCACGATTGACTTCTGTTGTTGATTTAATTTGTTTGTTATTTCCTTCTATGTTTCTCATTCTTACACTTTTCATCGTATTGCACAGGGACGAAAGCTTGACACACGTGTCTATGGAAACCACATCGGTATAAGGGACTGTTCTTATACCATTCTTTCTGTATAATGATCAATTATCCTAGAAAGCCATTCCACATTGTTGATTTTCTTGGACTCGAATGTCACGCAGGTAGCTATAATCTCCCACGTGGTGAGGTCAATTGCTGCTGTAACCACAAATGCACGACTGACTTCTGTTGTTGATTTCATTTGTTTGTTATTTCCTTCAATGTTTCTCATTCTAACTCTTTTCATCGTATTACACAGGGACGAAAGCTCGACTTTCGTGTCTAAGGAAGCCAAATTGGTATGAGGGACTGTTCTTATTCCCTTTTTTCTTTTTGATGAACAATTATCCAAGTAAGCCATTCCACATTGTTGATTTTCTTGGACTAGGATGTCACGCAGCTAGCTATAATCTCCCACGTGGTAAGGTCAATTGCTGCTGTAACCACAAATGCACGACTGACTTCTGTTGTTGATTTCATTTGTTTGTTATTTCCTTCTATGTTTCTCATTCTAACACTTTTCATCGTATTGCACAGGGACGAAAGCTTGACACACGTGTCTAAGGAAACCACAAGGGTTTGTTCTCATTCCCTTTTTTCTTTTTGATGAACAATTATCCAAGTAAGCCATTCCACATTGTTGATTTTCTTGGACTCGGATGTCACGAAGGTAGCTATAATCTCCCACGTGGTAGGGTCAATTGCTGCTGTAACCACGAATGCACGATTGACTTCTGTTGTTGATTTCATTTGTTTGTTATTTCCTTCTATGTTTCTCATTCTAACACTTTTCATCGTATTGCTCAGGGACGAATGCTTGACACATGTGTCTAAGGAAACCACTTTGGTATGAGGGACTGTTCTTATTCCCTTCTTTTTGTTTAATGAACAATTATCCAAGTAAGCCATTCCACATTGTTGATTTTCTTGGACTCAGATGTCTTGCAGGGAGCTATAACCTCCCACGTGGTTAGGTCAATTGCTGCTGTAACCACAAATGCACGACTGACTTCTGTTGTTGATTTCATTCGTTTGTTATTTTCTTCAATGTTTCACATTCTAATACTTTTCATCGTATTGCACAGGGACGAAAGCTTGACACACGTGTCTAAGGAAACCAGTTTGGTATAAGGGACTATTCTTATTCCCTTTTTTCATTTTGATGAACAATTATCCAAGTAAGCCATTCCACATTGTTGATTTTCTTGGACTACGATGTCACGCAGGTAGCTATAATCTCCCACGTGTTAAGGTCAATTGCTGCTAAAACCACAAATGCACGACTGACTTCTGTTGTTGATTTCATTCGTTTGTTATTTTCTTCAATGTTTCTCATTCTAACACTTTTCATCGTATTGCACAGGGACGAAAGCTTGACACACGTGTCTAAGGAAACCAATTTGGTATAAGGGACTGTGCTTATTCCCTTCTTTCTGTTTAATGAACAATTATCAAAGTAAGCCATTCCACATTGTTGATTTTCTTAGACTCGGATGTCACGCAGGTAGCTATAATCTCCCACGTGGTAAGGTCAATTGCTTCTGTAACCACAAATGCACGACTGACTTCTGTTGTTGAGTTCATTTGTTTGTTATTTCCTTCAATGTTTTTCATTCTAACACTTCTCATCGTATTGCACAGGGACGAAAGCTTGACACACGTGTCTAAAGAAATCACATTGGTATAAGGGTCTGTTCTTATTCCCTTCTTTTTGTTTAATTAACAATTATCCAAGTAAGCCATTCCACATTGTTTATTTTCTTGGACTCGGATGACACACGGGTAGCTATAATCTCCCACGTGGTAAGGTCATTTGCTGCTGTAACCACAATTGGACGGCTGACTTCTGTTGTTGATTTCATTTGTTTGTTATTTCCATCAATGTTTCTCATTCTAACACTTCTCATCGTATTGCACAGGGACGAAAGCTTGACACACGTGTCTATGAAAACCACATTGGTATAAGGGACTGTTCTTATTCCCTTCTTTCAGTATAATGATCAATTATCCAAGTAAGCCATTCTACATTGTTGATTTTCATGGACTCGGATGACACGCAGGTAGCTATAATCTCCCACGTGGTAAGGTCAATTGCTGCTGTAACCACAAATGCACGACTGACTTCTGTTGTTGATTTCATTTGTTTGTTTTTTCCTTCTATGTTTCTCATTCTAACACTTTTTATCGTATTGCACAGGGACGAAAGCTTGACTTACGTGTCTAGGGAAGCCACATTGGTATGAGGGACTGTTCTTATTCCCTTTTTTCTTTTTGATGAACAATTATCCAAGTAAGCCATTGCACATTGTTGATTTTCTTGGACTCGGATGTCACGCAGGTAGCTATAATCTCCCACTTGGTAAGGTCAATTGCTGCTGTAACCACAAATGCACTACTGACTTCTGTTGTTGATTTCATTCGTTTGTTATTTTATTCAATGTTTCTCATTCTAACACTTTTCATCGTATTGCACTGGGACGAAAGCTTGACACACGTGTCTATGAAAACCACATCGGTATAACGGACTGTTCTTATTCCATTCTTTCTGTATAATGATCAATTATCCAAGTAAGCCATTCCACATTGTTGATTTTCTTGGACTCGGATGTCACGCAGGTAGCTATAATCTCCCACGTGGTAAGGTCATTTGCTGCTGTAACCACAATTGGACGGCTGACTTCTGTTGTTGATTTCATTTGTTTGTTATTTCCATCAATGTTTCTCATTCTAACACTTCTCATCGTATTGCACAGGGACGAAAGCTTGACACACGTGTCTATGAAAACCACATTGGTATAAGGGACTGTTCTTATTCCCTTCTTTCTGTATAATGATCAATTATCCAAGTAAGCCATTCTAGATTGTTGATTTTCATGGACTCGGATGACACGCAGGTAGCTATAATCTCCCACGTGGTAAGGTCAATTGCTGCTGTAACCACAAATGCACGACTGACTTCTGTTGTTGATTTCATTTGTTTGTTATTTCCTTCAATGTTTCACATTCTAACTCTTTTCATCGTATTACACAGGGAGAAAGCTTTCTAAGCTGTGTCTAAGGAAGCCACATTGGTATGAGGGACTGTTCTTGTTCCCTTTTTTCTTTTTGATGAACAATTATCCAAGTAAGCCATTCCACATTGTTGATTTTCTTGGACTCGGATGTCACGCAGGTAGCTATAATCTCCCACGTGGTGAGGTCAATTGCTGCTGTAACCACAAATGCTCGACTGACTTCTGTTGTTGATTTCATTCGTTTGTTATTTTCTTCAATGTTTCTCATTCTAACACTTTTCATCGTATTGCACAGGGACGAAAGCTTGACACACGTGTCCAAGGAAACCACTTTGGTATAAGGGAATGTTCTTATTCCCTTCTTTTCGTTTAATGAACAATTATCCAAGTAAGCCATTCCACATTGTTGATTTTCTTGGACTCGGATGTCACGCAGGTAGCTATAATCTCTCACGTGGTAAGGTCCATTGCTGCTGTAACCACGAATGCACGATTGACTTCTGTTGTTGATTTCATTTGTTTGTTATTTCCTTCTATGTTTCTCATTCTAATACTTTTCATCGTATTGCACAGGGACGAAAGCTTGACACACGTGTCTAAGGAAACCACTTTGGTATAAGCGACTGTTCTTATTCCCTTCTTTTTGTTTAATGAACAATTATCCAAGTAAGCCATTCCACATTGTTGATTTTCTTGGACTCGGATGTCACGCAGGTAGCTATAATCTCTCACGTGGTAAGGTCAATTGCTGCTGTAACCACGAATGCACGATTGACTTGTGTTGTTGATTTCATTTGTTTGTTATTTCCTTCTATGTTTCTCATTCTTACACTTTTCATCGTATTGCACAGGGACGAAAGCTTGACACACGTGTCTAAGGAAACCACTTTGGTATAAGGGACTGTTCTTATTTCCTTCTTCTTGTTTAATGAACAATTATCCAAGTAAGCCATTCCACATTGTTGATTTTCTTGGACTCGGATGTAACGCAGGTAGCTATAATCTCCCACGTGGTGAGGTCCATTGCTGCTGTAACCACGAATGCACGATTGACTTCTGTTGTTGATTTCATTTGTTTGTCATTTCCTTCTATGTTTCACATTCTAACACTTTTCATCGTATTGCACAGGGACGAAAGCTTGACACACGCGTCTAAGGAAACCACATTGGTATAAGGGACTGTTGTTATTCCCTCTTTTCATTTTGATGAACAATTATCCAAGTAAGCCATTCCACATTGTTGATTTTCTTGGACTACGATGTCACGCAGGTAGCTATAATCTCCCACGTGTTAAGGTCAATTGCTGCTGTAACCACAAATGCACGACTGACTTCTGTTATTGATTTCATTCGTTTTTTATTTTCTTCAATGTTTCTCATTCTAACACTTTTCATCGTATTGCACAGGGACGAAAGCTTGACACACGTGTCTAAGGAAACCAATTTGGTATAAGGGACTGTGCTTATTCCCTTCTTTTTGTTTAATGAACAATTATCAAAGTAAGCCATTCCACATTGTTGATTTTCTTGGACTCGGATGACACACGGGTAGCTATAATCTCCCACGTGGTAAGGTCATTTGCTGCTGTAACCACAATTGGACGGCTGACTTCTGTTGTTGATTTCATTTGTTTGTTATTTCCATCAATGTTTCTCATTCTAACACTTCTCATCGTATTGCACAGGGACGAAAGCTTGACACACGCGTCTAAGGAAACCACATTGGTATAAGGGACTGTTCTTATTCCCTTCTTTCTGTATAATGATCAATTATCCAAGTAAGCCATTCCACATTGTTGATTTTCATGGACTCGGATGACACGCAGGTAGCTATAATCTCCCACGTGGTAAGGTCAATTGCTGCTGTAACCACAAATGCACGACTGACTTCTGTTGTTGATTTCATTTGTTTGTTATTTCCTTCAATGTTTCACATTCTAACTCTTTTCATCGTATTACACAGGGAGAAAGCTGTGTCTAAGGAAGCCACATTGGTATGAGGGACTGTTCTTGTTTCCTTTCTTCTTCTTGATGAACAATTATCCAAGTAAGCCTTTCCACATTGTTGATTTTCTTGGACTAGGATGTCACGCAGGTAGCTATAATCTCCCACGTGGTAAGGTCAATTGTAAGGTCACTTTTCATCATATTGCACAGGGACGAAAGCTTGACACACGTGTCTAAGGAAACCACAAGGGTTTGTTCTCATTCCCTTTTTTCTTTTTGATGAACAATTATCCAAGTAAGCCATTCCACATTGTTGATTTTCTTGGACTCGGATGTCACGCAGGTAGCTATAATCTCCCACGTGGTGAGGTCAATTGCTGCTGTAACCACAAATGCTCGACTGTTTTCTGTTGTTGATTTCATTCGTTTGTTATTTTCTTCAATGTTTCTCATTCTAACACTTTTCATCGTATTGCACAGGGACGAAAGCTTGACACACGTGTCCAAGGAAACCACTTTGGTATAGGGGACTGTTCTTATTTCCTTCTTTTTGTTTAATGAACAATTATCCAAGTAAGCTATTCCACATTGTTGATTTTCTTGGACTCGGATGTAACGCAGGTAGCTATAATCTCCCACGTGGTAAGGTCCATTGCTGCTGTAACCACGAATGCACGATTGACTTCTGTTGTTGATTTCATTTGTTTGTCATTTCCTTCTATGTTTCACATTCTAACACTTTTCATCGTATTGCACAGGGACGAAAGCTTGACACACGCGTCTAAGGAAACCACATTGGTATAAGGGACTGTTCTTATTCCCTTTTTTCATTTTGATGAACAATTATCCAAGTAAGCCATTCCACATTGTTGATTTTCTTGGACTACGATGTCACGCAGGTAGCTATAATCTCCCACGTGGTAAGGTCAATTGTAAGGTCACTTTTCATCATTATGCACAGGGACAAAAGCTTGAAACACGTGTCTAAGGAAACCACAAGGGTTTGTTCTCATTCCCTTTTTTCTTTTTGATGAACAATTATCCAAGTAAGCCATTCCACATTGTTGATTTTCTTGGACTCGGATGTCACGCAGGTAGCTATAATCTCTCACGTGGTAAGGTCAATTGCTGCTGTAACCACGAATGCACGATTGACTTCTGTTGTTGATTTCATTTGTTTGTTATTTCCTTCTATGTTTCTCATTCTAACACTTTTCATCCTATTGCACAGGGACGAAAGCTTGACACACGCGTCTAAGGAAACCACATTGGTATAAGGGACTGTTCTTATTCCCTTTTTTCATTTTGATGAACAATTATCCAAGTAAGCCATTCCACATTGTTGATTTTCTTGGACTCGGATGAAACACGGGTAGCTATAATCTCCCACGTGGTAAGGTCATTTGCTGCTGTAACCACAATTGGACGGCTGACTTCTGTTGTTGATTTCATTTGTTTGTTATTTCCTTCTATGTTTCTCATTCTAACACTTCTCATCGTATTGCACAGGGACGAAAGCTTGACACACGTGTCTAAAGAAATCACATTGGTATAAGGGACTGTTCTCATTCCCTTCTTTTTGTTTAATTACCAATTATCCAAGTAAGCCATTCCACATTGTTTATTTTCTTGGACTCGGATGACACACGGGTAGCTATAATCTCCCACGTGGTAAGGTCATTTGCTGCTGTAACCACAATTGGACGGCTGACTTCTGTTGTTGATTTCATTTGTTTGTTATTTCCTTCTATGTTTCTCATTCTAACACTTTTCATCGTATTGCACAGGGACGAAAGCTTGACACACGTGTCTAAGGAAACCACAAGGGTTAGTTCTCATTCCCTTTTTTCTTTTTGATGAACAATTATCCAAGTAAGCCATTCCACATTGTTGATTTTCTTGGACTCGTATGTCACGCAGGAAGCTATAATCTCCCACGTGGTAAGGTCAATTGCTGCTGTAACCACAAATGCACGACTGACTTCTGTTGTTGATTTCATTCGTTGGTTATTTTATTCAATGTTTCTCATTCTAACACTTTTCATCGTATTGCACAGGGACGAAAGCTTGACACACGTGTCTATGAAAACCACATCGGTATAAGGGACTGTTCTTATTCCATTCTTTCTGTATAATGATCAATTATCCAAGTAAGCCATTCCACATTGTTGATTTTCTTGGACTCGGATGTCACGCAGGTATCTATAATCTCCCACGTGGTAAGGTCAATTGCTGCTGTAACCACAAATGCACGACTGACTTCTGTTGTTGATTTCATTCGTTTGTTATTTTATTCAATGTTTCTCATTCTAACACTTTTCATCGTATTGCACAGGGACGAAAGCTTGACACACGTGTCTATGAAAACCACATCGGTATAAGGGACTGTTCTTATTCCATTCTTTCTGTATAATGATCAATTATCCAAGTAAGCCATTCCACATTGTTGATTTTCTTGGACTCGGATGTCACGCAGGTATCTATAATCTCCCACGTGGTAAGGTCAATTGCTGCTGTAACCACAAATGCACGACTGACTTCTGTTGTTGATTTCATTTGTTTGTTATTTCCTTCAATGTTTCTCATTCTCACACTTTTCATCGTATTGCACAGGGACGAAAGCTTGACACACGTGTCTGAGAAAACCACTTTGGTATGAGGGACTGTTCTTATTCCCTTCTTCTTGTTTAATCAACATTTATTCAAGTAAGCCATTCCACATTGATGATTTTCTTGGACTCGGATGTCACGCAGGTAGCTATAATCTCCCACGTGGTAAGGTCAATTGCTGCTGTAACCACAAATGCACGACTGACTTCTGTTGTTGATTTCATTTGTTTGATATTTCCTTCAATGTTTCTCATTCTAACACTTTTCATCGTATTGCACACGGACGAAAGCTTGACACACGTGTCTAAGGAATCCACATTGGTATGAGGGACTGTTCTTATTCCCTTTTTTCTGTTAGATGAACAATTATCCAGATAAGCCATTTCACATTGTTGATTTTCTTGGACTCGGATGTCACGCAGGTAGCTATAATCTCCCACGTGGTAAGATCAATTGCTGCTTTAACAATAAATGGACGGCTGACTTCTGTTGTTGATTTCATTCGTTTGTTATTTTCTTCAATGTTTCTCATTCTAACACTTTTCATCGTATTGCACAGGGACGAAAGCTTGACACACGTGTCTAAGGAAACCACTTTGGTATAAGGGACTGTTCTTATTCCCTTCTTTTTCTTTAATGAACAATTATCCAAGTAAGCCATTCCACATTGTTGATTTTCTTGGACTCGGATGTCACGCAGGTAGCTATAATCTCCCACGTGGTAAGGTCAATTGCTGCTGTAACCACAAATGCACGACTGACTTCTGTTGTTGATTTCATTCGTTTGTTATTTTCTTCAATGTTTCTCATTCTAACACTTTTCATCGTATTGCACAGGGACGAGAGCTTGACACGCGTGTCTAAGGAAACAACTTTGGTATAAGGGACTGTTCTTATTCCCTTCTTTATGTTTAATGAACAATTATCCAAGTAAGCCGTTCCACATTGTTGATTTTCTTGGACTCGGATGTCACGCAGGTAGCTATAATCTCCCACGTGGTAAGATCAATTGCTGCTTTAACAATAAATGGACGGCTGACTTCTGTTGTTGATTTCATTTGTTTGTTATTAAATTCAATGTTTCTCATTCTAACACTTTTCATCGTATTGCACAGGAACGAAAGCTTGACACACATGTCTAAGGAAACCACATTGATATAATGGACTGTTCTTATTCTCTTCTTTTTGTTTGATGAACAATTATCCAAGTAAGCCATTTCACATTGTTGTTTTTCTTGGTCTCGGATGTCACGCAGGTAGCTATAATCTCCCACGTGGTAAGGTCAATTGCTGCTGTAACCACAAATGCACGACTGACTTCTGTTGTTGATTTCATTTGTTTGTTATTTCCTTCAATGTTTCTCATTCTAACACTTTTCATGGTATTGCACAGGGACGAAAGCTTGACACGCGTGTCTAAGGAAACCACTTTGGTATAAGGGACTGTTCTTATTCCCTTCTTTTTGTTTAATGAACAATTATCCAAGTAAGCCATTCCAAATTGTTGATTTTCCTGGACTCGGATGTCACGCAGGTAGCTATAATCTCCCACGTGGTAAGGTCAATTGCTGCTGTAACCACAAATGCACGACTGAATTCTGTTATTGATTTCATTTGTTTGTTATTTCTTTCTATGTTTCTCATTCTAACACTTTTCATCGTATTGCACAGGGACGAAAGCTTGACAAACGTGTCTAAGGAAACCACTTTGGTATAACGGACTGTTCTTATTCCCTTCTTTTTGTTTAATGAACAATTATCCAAGTAAGCCATTCCACATTGTTGATTTTCTTGGACTCGGATGTCACGCAGGTAGCTATAATCTCCCACGTGGTGAGGTCAATTGCTGCTGTAACCACAAATGCACGACGGACTTCTGTTGTTGATTTCATTTGTTTGTTATTTCCTTCAATGTTTCACATTCTAACACTTTTCATGGTATTGCACTGGGACGAAAGCTTGACACGCGTGTCTAAGGAAACCACTTTGGTATAAGGGACTGTTCTTATTCCCTTCTTTTTGTTTAAGGTAGCTATAATCTCCCACGTGGTAAGGTCAATTGCTGCTGTAACCACAAAGGCACGACTGACTTCTGTTGTTGATTTCATTCGTTTGTTATTTTCTTCAATGTTTCTCATTCTAACACTTTTCATCGTAGTGCACAAGGACGAAAGCTTGACACACGTGTCTATGGAAACCACATCGGTATAAGGGACTGTTCTTATTCCCTTCTTTTTGTTTAATGAACAATTATCAAAGTAAGCCATTCCACATTGTTGATTTTCTTGGACTCGGATGACACACGGGTAGCTATAATCTCCCACGTGGTAAGGTCATTTGCTGCTGTAACCACAATTGGACGGCTGACTTCTGTTGTTGATTTCATTTGTTTGTTATTTCCATCAATGTTTCTCATTCTAACACTTCTCATAGTATTGCACAGGGACGAAAGCTTGACACACGTGTCTATGAAAACCACATTGGTATAAGGGACTGTTCTTATTCCCTTCTTTCTGTATAATGATCAATTATCCAAGTAAGCCATTCTACATTGTTGATTTTCATGGACTCGGATGACACGCAGGTAGCTATAATCTCCCACGTGGTAAGGTCAATTGCTGCTGTAACCACAAATGCACGACTGACTTCTGTTGTTGATTTCATTTGTTTGTTATTTCCTTCAATGTTTCTCATTCTAACTCTTTTCATCGTATTACACAGGGACGAAAGCTTGACTTACGTGTCTAAGGAAGCCACATTGGTATGAGGGACTGTTCTTGTTCCCTTTTTTTCTTCTTGATGAACAATTATCCAAGTAAGCCATTCCACATTGTTGATTTTCTTGGACTAGGATGTCACGCAGGTAGCTATAATCTCCCACGTGGTAAGGTCAATTGCTGCTGTAACCACAAATGCACGACTGACTTCGGTTGTTGATTTCATTCG
This sequence comes from Harmonia axyridis, assembly GCF_914767665.1. Lineage (NCBI taxonomy): Eukaryota > Metazoa > Arthropoda > Insecta > Coleoptera > Coccinellidae > Harmonia > Harmonia axyridis. Next base: position 46,725,079 of record NC_059503.1, read on the forward strand.
TTTGTTATTTTATTCAATGTTTCTCATTCTAACACTTTTCATCGTATTGCACTGGAACGAAAGCTTGACACACGTGTCTATGAAAACCACATCGGTATAAGGGACTGTTCTTATTCCATTCTTTCTGTATAATGATCAATTATCCAAGTAGGCCATTCCACATTGTTGATTTTCTTGGACTCGGATGTCACGCAGGTATCTATAATCTCCCACGTGGTAAGGTCAATTGCTGCTGTAACCACAAATGCACGACTGACTTCTGTTGTTGATTTCATTTGTTTGTTATTTCCTTCAATGTTTCTCATTCTAACTCTTTTCATCGTATTACACAGGGACGAAAGCTTGACTTACGTGTCTAAGGAAGCCACATTGGTATGAGGGACTGTTCTTGTTCCCTTTTTTCTTCTTGATGAACAATTATCCAAGTAAGCCATTCCACATTGTTGATTTTCTTGGACTAGGATGTCACGCAGGTAGCTATAATCTCCCACGTGGTAAGGTCAATTGCTGCTGTAACCACAAATGCACGACTGACTTCTGTTGTTAATTCCATTTGTTTGTTATTTCCTTCTATGTTTCTCATTCTAACACTATTCATCATATTGCACAGGGACGAAAGCTTGACACACGTGTCTAAGGAAACCACAAGGGTTTGTTCTCATTCCCTTTTTTCTTTTTGATGAACAATTATCCAAGTAAGCCATTCCACATTGTTGATTTTCTTGGACTCGGATGTCACGCAGGTAGCTATAATCTCCCACGTGGTAAGGTCAATTGCTGCTGAAACCACAAATGCACGACTGACTTCTGTTGTTGATTTCATTCGTTTGTTATTTTCTTCAATGTTTCTCATTCTAACACTTTTCATCGTATTGCACAGGGACGAAAGCTTGACACACGTGTCTAAGGAAGCCACATTGGAATGAGGGACTGTCCTTATTCCCTTTTTTCTTTTTGATGAACAATTATCCAAGTTAGCCATTCCACATTGTTGATTTTTTCGGACTAGGATGTCACGCAGCTAGCTATAATCTCCCACGTGGAAAGGTCAATTGCTGCTGTAACCACAAATGCACGACTGACTTCTGTTGTTAATTTCATTTGTTTGTTATTTCCTTCTATGTTTCTCATTCTTACACTTTTCATCGTATTGCACAGGGACGAAAGCTTGACACACGTGTCTATGGAAAACACATTGGTATAAGGGACTGTCCTTACTTCATTCTTTCTGTATAATGATCAATTATCCAAGTAAGTCATTCCACATTGTTGATTTTCTTGGACTCGGATGTCACGCAGGTAGCTTTAATCTCCCACGTAGTAAGGTCAATTGCTGCTGAAACCACAAATGCACGACTGACTTCTGTTGTTGATTTCATTTGTTTGTTATTTCCTCCAATGTTTCTCATTCTAACACTTTTCATCGTATTGCACAGGGACGAAAGCTTGACACACGTGTCTGAGAAAACCACTTTGGTATGAGGGACTGTTCTTATTCCCTTCTTCTTGTTTAATCAACAATTATTCAAGTAAGCCATTCCACATTGTTGATTTTCTTGGACTCGGATGTCACGCAGGTAGCTATAATCTCCCACGTGGTAAGGTCAATTGCTGCTGTAACCACAAATGCACGACTGACTTCTGTTGTTGATTTCATTTGTTCGATATTTCCTTCAATGTTTCTCATTCTAACACTTTTCATCGTATTGCACACGGACGAAAGCTTGACACACGTGTCTAAGGAATCCACATTGGTATGAGGGACTGTTCTTATTCCCTTTTTTCTGTTAGATGAACAATTATCCAGATGAGCCATTTCACATTGTTGATTTTCTTGGACTCGGATGTCACGCAGGTAGCTATAATCTTCCACGTGGTAAGATCAATTGCTGCTCTAACAATAAATGGACGGCTGACTTCTGTTGTTGATTTCATTCGTTTGTTATTTTCTTCAATGTTTCTCATTCTAACACTTTTCATCGTATTGCACAGGGACGAAAGCTTGACACACGTGTCTAAGGAAACCACTTTGGTATAAGGGACTGTTCTTATTCCCTTCTTTTTCTTTAATGAACAATTATCCAAGTAAGCCATTCCACATTGTTGATTTTCTTGGACTCGGATGTCACGCAGGTAGCTATAATCTCCCACGTGGTAAGGTCAATTGCTGCTGTTACCACAAATGCACGACTGACTTCTGTTGTTGATTTCATTTGTTCGATATTTCCTTCAATGTTTCTCATTCTAACACTTTTCATCGTATTGCACACGGACGAAAGCTTGACACACGTGTCTAAGGAATCCACATTGGTATGAGGGACTGTTCTTCTTCCCTTTTTTCTGTTAGATGAACAATTATCCAGATAAGCCATTTCACATTGTTGATTTTCTTGGACTCGGATGTCACGCAGGTAGCTATAATCTCCCACGTGGTAAGATCAATTGCTGCTCTAACAATAAATGGACGGCTGACTTCTGTTGTTGATTTCATTCGTTTGTTATTTTCTTCAATGTTTCTCATTCTAACACTTTTCATCGTATTGCACAGGGACGAAAGCTTAACACACGTGTCTATGGAAACCACATTGGTATAAGGGACTGTTCTTACTTCATTCTTTCTGTATAATGATGAATTATCCAAGTAAGCCATTCCACATTGTTGATTTTCTTGGACTCGGATGTCACGCAGGTAGCTATAATCTCCCACGTGGTAAGGTCAATTGCTGCTGTAATCACAAATGCACGACTGACTTCTGTTGTTGATTTGATTTGTTTGTTATTTCCTTCAATGTTTCTCATTCTAGCACTTCTCATCGTATTGCAAAGGGACGAAAGCTTGACTCACGTGTCTATGGAAACCACATTGGTATAAGGGACTGTTCTTATTCCCTTCTTTCTGTACAATGATCAATTATCCAAGTAAGCCATTCCACATTGTTGATTTTCTTGGACTCGGATGACACGCAGGTAGCTATAATCTCCCATGTGGTAAGGTCAATTGCTGCTGTAACCACAAATGCACGACTGACTTCTGTTGTTGATTTCATTTGTTTGTTATTTCCTTTAATGTTTCTCATTCTAACATTTTTCATCGTATTGCACAGGGACGAAAGCTTGACACACGTGTCTAAGGAAACCACTTTGGTTTAAGGGACTGTTCTTATTCCCTTCTTTTTGTTAAATGAACAATTATCTCAAGTAAGCCGTTCCACATTGTTGATTTTCTTGGGCTCGGATGACACGCAGGTAGCTGTAATCTCCCACGTGGTAAGGTCAATTGCTGCTGTAACCACAAATGCACGACTGACTTCTGTTGTTGATTTCATTCGTTTGTTATTTTCTTCAATGTTTCTCATTCTAACACTTTTCATCGTATTGCACAGGAACGAAAGCTTGACACGCGTGTCTAAGGAAACCACTTTGGTATAAGGGACTGTTCTTATTCCCTTCTTTTTGTTTAATGAACAATTATCCAAGTAAGCCATTCCACATTGTTGATTTTCTTGGACTCGGATGTCACTCATGAAGCTATAATCTCCCACGTGGTAAGGTCAATTGCTGCTGTAACCACAAATGCACGACTGACATCTGTTGTTGATTTCATTCGTTTGTTATTTTCTTCAATGTTTCTCATTCTAACACTTTTCATCGTATTGCACAGGGACGAAAACTTGACACGCGTATCTAAGGAAACCACTTTGGTATAAGGGACTGTTCTTATTCCCTTCTTTTTGTTTAATGAACAATTATCCAAGTAAGCAATTCCACATTGTTGATTTTCTTGGACTCGGATGTCACGCAGGTAGCTATAATCTCCCACGTGGTAAGGTCAATTGCTGCTGTAACCGCAAATGCACGACTGACTTCTGTTGTTGATTTCATTTGTTTGTTATTTCCTTTAATGTTTCTCATTCTAACACTTTTCATCGTATTGCACAGGGACGAAAGCTTGACACACGTGTCTAAGGAAACCACTTTGTTATAAGGGACTGTTCTTATTCCCTTCTTTTTGTTTAATGATCAATTATCCAAGTAAGCCGTTCCACATTGTTGATTTTCTTGGGCTCGGATGTCACGCAGGTAGCTGTAATCTCCCACGTGGTAAGGTCGATTGCTGCTGTAACCACAAATGCACGACTGACTTCTGTTGTTGATTTCATTCGTTTGTTATTTTCTTCAATGTTTCTCATTCCAACACTTTTCATCGTATTGCACAGTGACGAAAGCTTGACACACGTGTCTAAGGAAACCACTTTGGTATGAGGGACTGCTCTTCTTCCCTTTTTTCTTTTTGATGAACAATTATCCAAGTAAGCCATTCCACATTGTTGATTTTCTTGGACTAGGATGTCACGCAGCTAGCTATATTGTCCCACGTGGTAAGGTCAATTGCTGCTGTAACCACAAATGCACGACTGACTTCTGTTGTTGATTTCATTTGTTTGTTATTTCCTTCTATGTTTCTCATTCTAACACTTTTCATCGTATTGCACAGGGACGAAAGCTTGACACACGTGTCTGAGAAAACCACTTTGGTATGAGGGACTGTTCTTATTCCCTTCTTCTTGTTTAATCAACAATTATTCAAGTAAGCCATTCCACATTGTTGATTTTCTTGGACTCGGATGTCACGCAGGTAGCTATAATCTCCCACGTGGTAAGGTCAATTGCTGCTGTAACCACAAATGCACGACTGACTTCTGTTGTTGATTTCATTTGTTCGATATTTCCTTCAATGTTTCTCATTCTAACACTTTTCATCGTATTGCACACGGACGAAAGCTTGACACACGTGTCTAAGGAATCCAGATTGGTATGAGCGACTGTTCTTATTCCCTTTTTTCTGTTAGATGAACAATTATTCAGATAAGCCATTTCACATTGTTGATTTTCTTGGACTCGGATGTCACGCAGGTAGCTATAATCTCCCACGTGGTAAGATCAATTGCTGTCTAACAATAAATGGACGGCTGACTTCTGTTGTTGATTTCATTCGTTTGTTATTTTCTTCAATGTTTCTCATTCTAACACTTTTCATCGTATTGCACAGGGACGAAAGCTTGACACACGTGTCTAAGGAAACCACTTTGGTATAAGGGACTGTTCTTATTCCCTTCTTTTTCTTTAATGAACAATTATCCAAGTAAGCCATTCCACATTGTTGATTTTCTTGGACTCGGATGTCACGCAGGTAGCTATAATCTCCCACGTGGTAAGATCAATTTCTGCTGTAACCACAAATGCACGACTGACTGCTGTTGTTGATTTCATTCGTTTGTTATTTTCTTCAATGTTTCTCATTCTAACACTTTTCATCGTATTGCACAGGGACGAAAGCTTGACACACGTGTCTAAGGAAACCACATTGATATAATGGACTGTTCTTATTCTCTTCTTTTTGTTTGATGAACAATTATCCAAGTAAGCCATTTCACATTGTTGTTTTTCTTGGTCTCGGATGTCACGCAGGTAGCTATAATCTCTCAATTGGTGAGGTCAATTGCTGCTGTAACCACAAATGCACGACTGACTTCTGTTGTTGATTTCATTCGTTTGTTATTTTCTTCAATGTCTCTCATTCTAACACTTTTCATCGTATTGCACAGGGACGAAAGCTTGACACACGTGTCTATGGAAACCACATTGGTATAAGGGACTGTTCTTACTTCATTCTTTCTGTATAATGATCAATTATCCAAGTAAGCCATTCCACATTGTTGATTTTCTTGGACTCGGATGTCACGCAGGTAGCTATAATCTCCCACGTGGTAAGGTCAATTGCTGCTGTGATCACAAATGCACGACTGACTTCTGTTGTTGATTTGATTTGTTTGTTATTTGCTTCAATGTTTCTCATTCTAACACTTTTCATCGTATTGCACAGGGAAGAAAGCTTGACACGCGTGTCTAAGGAAACCACTTTGGTATAAGGGACTGTTCTTATTCCCTTCTTTATGTTTAATGAACAATTATCCAAGTAAGCCGTTCCACATTGTTGATTTTCTTGGACTCGGATGTCACGCAGGTAGCTATAATCTCCCACGTGGTGAGGTCAATTGCTGCTGTAACCACAAATGCTCGATTGACTTCTGTTGTTGATTTCATTCGTTTGTTATTTTCTTCAATGTTTCTCATTCTAACACTTTTCATCGTATTGCACAGGGACGAAAGCTTGACACACGTGTCCAAGGAAACCACTTTGGTATAACAGACTGTTCTTATTCCCTTCTTTTTGTTTAATGAACAATTATCCAAGTAAGCCATTCCACATTGTTGATTTTCTTGGACTCAGATGTCACGCAGGGAGCTATAATCTCCCACGTGGTAAGGTCAATTGCTGCTGTAACCACAAATGCACGATTGACTTATGTTGTTGATTTCATTCGTTTGTTATTTTCTTCAATGTTTCACATTCTAACACTTCTCATCGTATTGCACAGGGACGAAAGCTTGACACATGTGTCTAAGGAAACCACTTTGGTATAAGGGACTGTTCTTATTCCCTTCTTTTTGTTCAATGAAAAATTATCCAAGTAAGCCATTCCACATTGTTGATTTTCTTGGACTCGGATATAACGCAGGTAGCTATAATCTCCCACGTGGTAAGGTCAATTGCTGCTGTAACCACAAATGCACGACTGACTTCTGTTGTTGATTTCATTCGTTTGTTATTTTCTTCAAAGTTTCTCATTCTAACACTTTTCAAGGTATTGCACAGGGACGAAAGCTTGACACACGTGTCTAAGGAAACAACTTCGGTATAAGGACTGTTCTTATTCCCTTCATTTTGTTTAATGAACAATTATCCAAGTGAGCCATTCCACATTGTTGATTTTCTTGGACTCGGATGTCACGCAGGTAGCTATAATCTCCCACGTGGTAAGGTCAATTGCTGCTGTAACCACAAATGCACGACTGAATTCTGTTGTTGATTTCATTTGTTTGTTATTTCTTTCTATGTTTCTCATTCTAACACTTCTCATCGTATTGCACAGGGACGAAAGCTTGACACACGTGTCTATGGAAAACACAATGGTATAAGGGACTGTCCTTACTTCATTCTTTCTGTATAATGAACAATTATCCAAGTGAGCCATTCCACATTGTTGATTTTCTTGGACTCGGATGTCACGCAGGTAGCTATAATCTCCCACGTGGTAAGGTCAATTGCTGCTGAAACCACAAATGCACGACTGACTTCTGTTGTTGATTTCATTCGTTTGTTATTTTCTTCAATGTTTCTCATTCTAACACTTTTCATCGTATTGCACAGGGACGAAAGCTTGACACACGTGTCTAAGGAAGCCACATTGGAATGAGGGACTGTCCTTATTCCCTTTTTTCTTTTTGATGAACAATTATCCAAGTTAGCCATTCCACATTGTTGATTTTTTCGGACTAGGATGTCACGCAGCTAGCTATAATCTCCCACGTGGAAAGGTCAATTGCTGCTGTAACCACAAATGCACGACTGACTTCTGTTGTTAATTTCATTTGTTTGTTATTTCCTTCTATGTTTCTCATTCTTACACTTTTCATCGTATTGCACAGGGACGAAAGCTTGACACACGTGTCTATGGAAAACACATTGGTATAAGGGACTGTCCTTACTTCATTCTTTCTGTATAATGATCAATTATCCAAGTAAGTCATTCCACATTGTTGATTTTCTTGGACTCGGATGTCACGCAGGTAGCTTTAATCTCCCACGTGGTAAGGTCAATTGCTGCTGAAACCACAAATGCACGACTGACTTCTGTTGTTGATTTCATTTGTTTGTTATTTCCTCCAATGTTTCTCATTCTAACACTTTTCATCGTATTGCACAGGGACGAAAGCTTGACACACGTGTCTGAGAAAACCACTTTGGTATGAGGGACTGTTCTTATTCCCTTCTTCTTGTTTAATCAACAATTATTCGAGTAAGCCATTCCACATTGTTGATTTTCTTGGACTCGGATGTCACGCAGGTAGCTATAATCTCCCACGTGGTAAGGTCAATTGCTGCTGTAACCACAAATGCACGACTGACTTCTGTTGTTGATTTCATTTGTTCGATATTTCCTTCAATGTTTCTCATTCTAACACTTTTCATCGTATTGCACACGGACGAAAGCTTGACACACGTGTCTAAGGAATCCACATTGGTATGAGGGACTGTTCTTATTCCCTTTTTTCTGTTAGATGAACAATTATCCAGATGAGCCATTTCACATTGTTGATTTTCTTGGACTCGGATGTCACGCAGGTAGCTATAATCTTCCACGTGGTAAGATCAATTGCTGCTCTAACAATAAATGGACGGCTGACTTCTGTTGTTGATTTCATTCGTTTGTTATTTTCTTCAATGTTTCTCATTCTAACACTTTTCATCGTATTGCACAGGGACGAAAGCTTGACACACGTGTCTAAGGAAACCACTTTGGTATAAGGGACTGTTCTTATTCCCTTCTTTTTCTTTAATGAACAATTATCCAAGTAAGCCATTCCACATTGTTGATTTTCTTGGACTCGGATGTCACGCAGGTAGCTATAATCTCCCACGTGGTAAGGTCAATTGCTGCTGTTACCACAAATGCACGACTGACTTCTGTTGTTGATTTCATTTGTTCGATATTTCCTTCAATGTTTCTCATTCTAACACTTTTCATCGTATTGCACACGGACGAAAGCTTGACACACGTGTCTAAGGAAACCACATTGGTATGAGGGACTGTTCTTCTTCCCTTTTTTCTGTTAGATGAACAATTATCCAGATAAGCCATTTCACATTGTTGATTTTCTTGGACTCGGATGTCACGCAGGTAGCTATAATCTCCCACGTGGTAAGATCAATTGCTGCTCTTACAATAAATGGACGGCTGACTTCTGTTGTTGATTTCATTCGTTTGTTATTTTCTTCAATGTTTCTCATTCTAACACTTTTCATCGTATTGCACAGGGACGAAAGCTTAACACACGTGTCTATGGAAACCACATTGGTATAAGGGACTGTTCTTACTTCATTCTTTCTGTATAATGATGAATTATCCAAGTAAGCCATTCCACATTGTTGATTTTCTTGGACTCGGATGTCACGCAGGTAGCTATAATCTCCCACGTGGTAAGGTCAATTGCTGCTGTAATCACAAATGCACGACTGACTTCTGTTGTTGATTTGATTTGTTTGTTATTTCCTTCAATGTTTCTCATTCTAGCACTTCTCATCGTATTGCACAGGGACGAAAGCTTGACTCACGTGTCTATGGAAACCACATTGGTATAAGAGACTGTTCTTATTCCCTTCTTTCTGTACAATGATCAATTATCCAAGTAAGCCATTCCACATTGTTGATTTTCTTAGACTCGGATGACACGCAGGTAGCTATAATCTTTTACGTGGTAAGGTCAATTGCTGCTGTAACCACAAATGCACGACTGACTTCTGTTGTTGATTTCATTTGTTTGTTATTTCCTTTAATGTTTCTCATTCTAACATTTTTCATCGTATTGCACAGGGACGAAAGCTTGACACACGTGTCTAAGGAAACCACTTTGGTTTAAGGGACTGTTCTTATTCCCTTCTTTTTGTTAAATGAACAATTATCTCAAGTAAGCCGTTCCACATTGTTGATTTTCTTGGGCTCGGATGTCACGCAGGTAGCTGTAATCTCCCACGTGGTAAGGTCAATTGCTGCTGTAACCACAAATGCACGACTGACTTCTGTTGTTGATTTCATTCGTTTGTTATTTTCTTCAATGTTTCTCATTCTAACACTTTTCATCGTATTGCACAGGAACGAAAGCTTGACACGCGTGTCTAAGGAAACCACTTTGGTATAAGGGACTGTTCTTATTCCCTTCTTTTTGTTTAATGAACAATTATCCAAGTAAGCCATTCCACATTGTTGATTTTCTTGGACTCGGATGTCACTCATGAAGCTATAATCTCCCACGTGGTAAGGTCAATTGCTGCTGTAACCACAAATGCACGACTGACATCTGTTGTTGATTTCATTCGTTTGTTATTTTCTTCAATGTTTCTCATTCTAACACTTTTCATCGTATTGCACAGGGACGAAAACTTGACACGCGTATCTAAGGAAACCACTTTGGTATAAGGGACTGTTCTTATTCCCTTCTTTTTGTTTAATGAACAATTATCCAAGTAAGCAATTCCACATTGTTGATTTTCTTGGACTCGGATGTCACGCAGGTAGCTATAATCTCCCACGTGGTAAGGTCAATTGCTGCTGTAACCGCAAATGCACGACTGACTTCTGTTGTTGATTTCATTTGTTTGTTATTTCCTTTAATGTTTCTCATTCTAACACTTTTCATCGTATTGCACAGGGACGAAAGCTTGACACACGTGTCTAAGGAAACCACTTTGTTATAAGGGACTGTTCTTATTCCCTTCTTTTTGTTTAATGATCAATTATCCAAGTAAGCCGTTCCACATTGTTGATTTTCTTGGGCTCGGATGTCACGCAGGTAGCTGTAATCTCCCACGTGGTAAGGTCGATTGCTGCTGTAACCACAAATGCACGACTGACTTCTGTTGTTGATTTCATTCGTTTGTTATTTTCTTCAATGTTTCTCATTCCAACACTTTTCATCGTATTGCACAGTGACGAAAGCTTGACACACGTGTCTAAGGAAACCACTTTGGTATGAGGGACTGCTCTTCTTCCCTTTTTTCTTTTTGATGAACAATTATCCAAGTAAGCCATTCCACATTGTTGATTTTCTTGGACTAGGATGTCACGCAGCTAGCTATATAGTCCCACGTGGTAAGGTCAATTGCTGCTGTAACCACAAATGCACGACTGACTTCTGTTGTTGATTTCATTTGTTTGTTATTTCCTTCTATGTTTCTCATTCTAACACTTTTCATCGTATTGCACAGGGACGAAAGCTTGACACACGTGTCTGAGAAAACCACTTTGGTATGAGGGACTGTTCTTATTCCCTTCTTCTTGTTTAATCAACAATTATTCAAGTAAGCCATTCCACATTGTTGATTTTCTTGGACTCGGATGTCACGCAGGTAGCTATAATCTCCCACGTGGTAAGGTCAATTGCTGCTGTAACCACAAATGCACGACTGACTTCTGTTGTTGATTTCATTTGTTCGATATTTCCTTCAATGTTTCTCATTCTAACACTTTTCATCGTATTGCACACGGACGAAAGCTTGACACACGTGTCTAAGGAATCCAGATTGGTATGAGCGACTGTTCTTATTCCCTTTTTTCTGTTAGATGAACAATTATCCAGATAAGCCATTTCACATTGTTGATTTTCTTGGACTCGGATGTCACGCAGCTAGCTATAATCTCCCACGTGGTAAGGTCAATTGCTGCTGTAACCACAAATGCACGACTGACTTCTGTTGTTAATTTCATTTGTTTGTTATTTCCTTCTATGTTTCTCATTCTAACACTTTTCATCGTATTGCACAGGGACGAAAGCTTGACACACGTGTCTAAGGAAACCACAAGGGTTTGTTCTCATTCCCTTTTTTCTTTTTGATGAACAATTATCCAAGTAAGCCATTCCACATTGTTGATTTTCTTGGACTCGGATGTCACGTAGGTAGCTATAATCTCCCACGTGATGAGGTCAATTGCTGCTGTAACCACAAATACTCGACTGACTTCTGTTGTTGATTTCATTCGTTTGTTATTTTCTTCAATGTTTCTCATTCTTACACTTTTCATCGTATTGCACAGGGACGAAAGCTTGACACACGTGTCCAAGGAAACCACTTTGGTATAAGGGACTGTTCTTATTCCCTTCTTTTTGTTTAATGAACAATTATCCAAGTAAGCCATTCCACATTGTTGATTTTCTTGGACTCAGATGTCACGCAGGGAGCTATAATCTCCCACGTGGTAAGGTCAATTGCTGCTGTAACCACAAATGCACGATTGACTTATGTTGTTGATTTCATTCGTTTGTTATTTTCTTCAATGTTTCACATTCTAACACTTCTCATCGTATTGCACAGGGACGAAAGCTTGACACACGTGTCTAAGGAAACCACTTTGGTATAAGGGACTGTTTTTATTCCCTTCTTTTTGTTCAATGAACAATTATCCAAGTAAGCCATTCCACATTGTTGATTTTCTTGGACTCGGATATAACGCAGGTAGCTATAATCTCCCACGTGGTAAGGTCAATTGCTGCTGTAACCACAAATGCACGACTGACTTCTGTTGTTGATTTCATTCGTTTGTTATTTTCTTCAACGTTTCTCATTCTAACACTTTTCAAGGTATTGCACAGGAAGAAAGCTTGACACACGTGTCTAAGGAAACAACTTCGGTATGAGGACTGTTCTTATTACCTTCTTTTTGTTTAATGAACAATTATCCAAGTGAGCCATTCCACATTGTTGATTTTCTTGGACTCGGATGTCACCCAGGTAGCTATAATCTCCCACGTGGTAAGGTCAATTGCTGCTGTAACCACAAATGCTCGACTGACTTCTGTTGTTGATTTCATTCGTTTGTTATTTTCTTCAATGTTTCTCATTCTAACACTTTTCATCGTATTGCACAGGGACGAAAGCTTGACACACGTGCCTAAGGAAGCCACATTGGAATGAGGGACTGTCCTTATTCCCTTTTTTCTTTTTGATGAACAATTATCCAAGTTAGCCATTCCACATTGTTGATTTTTTCGGACTAGGATGTCACGCAGGTAGCTTTAATCACCCACGTGGTAAGGTCAATTGCTGCTGAAACCACAAATGCACGACGACTGACTTCTGTTGTTGATTTCATTTGTTTGTTATTTCCTCCAATGTTTCTCATTCTAACACTTTTCATCGTATTGCACAGGGACGAAAGCTTGACACACGTGTCTAAGGAAACCACTTTGGTATGAGGGACTGTTCTTATTCCCTTCTTTTTGTTCAATCAACAATTATCCAAGTAAGCCATTCCACATTGTTGATTTTCTTGGACTCGGATGTCACGCAGGTAGCTATAATCTCCCACGTGGTAAGGTCAATTGCTGCTGTAACCACAAATGCACGACTGACTTCTGTTGTTGATTTCATTTGTTTGTTATTTCCTTCAATGTTTCTCATTCTAACACTTTTCATGGTATTGCACAGGGACGAAAGCTTGACACGCGTGTCTAAGGAAACCACTTTGGTATAAGGGACTGTTCTTATTCCCTTCTTTTTGTTTAATGAACAATTATCCAAGTAAGCCATTCCAAATTGTTGATTTTCCTGGACTTGGATGTCACGCAGGTAGCTATAATCTCCCACGTGGTAAGGTCAATCGCTGCTGTAACCACAAATACACGACTGAATTCTGTTGTTGATTTCATTTGTTTGTTATTTCTTTCTATGTTTCTCATTCTAACACTTTTCATCGTATTGCACAGGGACGAAAGCTTGACAAACGTGTCTAAGGAAACCACTTTGGTATAAGGGACTGTTCTTATTCCATTCTTTTTGTTTAATGAACAATTATCCAAGTAAGCCATTCCACATTGTTGATTTTCTTGGACTCGGATGACACGCGGGTAGCTATAATCTCCCACGTGGTAAGGTCAATTGCTGCTGTAACCACAATTGGACGGCTGACTTCTGTTGTTGATTTCAATTGTTTGTTATTTCCTTCAATGTTTCTCATTCTAACACTTCTCATCGTATTGCACAGGGACGAAAGCTTGACACACGTGTCTATGGAAACCACATTGGTATAAGGGACTGTTCTTATTTCCTTCTTTCTGTATGATGATCAATTATCCAAGTAAGCCATTCCACATTGTTGATTTTCTTGGACTCGGATGACAAGCAGGTAGCTATAATCTTTAACGTGGTAAGGTCAATTGCTGCTGTAACCACAAATGCACGACTGACTTCTAATGTTGATTTCATTCGTTTGTTATTTTCTTCAATGTTTCTCATTCTAACACTTTTCATCGTATTGCACAGGGACGAAAGCTTGACACGCGTGTCTAAGGAAACCACTCTGGTATAAGGGACTGTTCTTATTCCCTTCTTTTTGTTTAATGAACAATTATACAAGTAAGCCATTCCACATTGTTGATTTTCTTGGACCCGGATGTCACGCAGGTAGCTAGAATCTCCCACTTGGTAAGGTCAATTGCTGCTGTAACCACAAATGCACGACTGACTCCTGTTGTTGATTTCATTTGTTTGTTTTTTCCTTCTATGTTTCTCATTCTTACACTTTTCATCGTATTGCACAGGGACGAAAGCTTGACACACGTGTCTATGGAAACCACATTGGTATAAGGGACTGTCCTTACTTCATTCTTTCTGTATAATGATCAATTATCCAAGTAAGTCATTCCACATTGTTGATTTTCTTGGACTCGGATGTCACGCAGGTAGCTTTAATCTCCCACGTGGTAAGGTCAATTGCTGCTGAAACCACAAATGCACGACTTCTGTTGTTGATTTCATTTGTTTGTTATTTCCTCCAATGTTTTTCATTCTAACACTTTTCATCGTATTGCACAGGGACGAAAGCTTGACACACGTGTCTAAGGAAACCACTTTGGTATGAGGGACTGTTCTTATTCCCTTCTTTTTGTTCAATCAACAATTATCCAAGTGAGCCATTCCACATTGTTGATTTTCTTGGACTCGGATGTCACGCAGGTAGCTATAATCTCCCACGTGGTAAGGTCAATTGCTGCTGTAACCACAAATGCACGACGGACTTCTGTTGTTGATTTCATTTGTTTGTTATTTCCTTCAATGTTTCTCATTCTAACACTTTTCATGGTATTGCACTGGGACGAAAGCTTAACGCGTGTCTAAGGAAACCACTTTGGTATAAGGGACTGTTCTTATTCCCTTTTTTTTTGTTTAAGGTAGCTATAATCTCCCACGTGGTAAGGTCAATTGCTGCTGTAACCACAAATGCACGACTGACTTCTGTTGTTGATTTCATTTGTTTGTTATTTCCTTCAATGTTTCTCATTCTAACTCTTTTCATCGTATTACACAGGGACGAAAGCTTGACTTACGTGTCTAAGGAAGCCACATTGGAATGAGGGACTGTTCTCATTCCCTTCTTTTTGTTTAATGAACAATTATCCAAGTAAGCCATTCCACATTGTTGATTTTCTTGGACTCGGATGTCACGCAGGTAGCTATAATCTCCCACGTGGTAAGGTCCATTGCTGCTGTAACCACGAATGCACGATTGACTTCTGTTGTTGATTTCATTTGTTTGTTATTTCCTTCTATGTTTCTCATTCTAACACTTTTGATCGTATTGCACAGGGACGAAAGCTTGACACAAGTGTCTAAGGAAACCACAAGGGTTTGTTCTCATTCCCTGTTTTTTTTTGATGAACAATTATCCAAGTAAGCCATTCCACATTGTTGATTTTCTTGGACTCGGATGTCACGCAGGTAGCTATAATCTCCCACGTGGTAAGGTCAATTGCTGCTGTAACCACAAATGCTCGACTGACTTCTGTTGTTGATTTCATTCGTTTGTTATTTTCTTCAATGTTTCTCATTCTAACACTTTTCATCGTATTGCACAGGGACGAAAGCTTGACACACGTGTCTGAGGAAACCACTTTGGTATAAGGGACTGTTCTCATTCCCTTCTTTTTGATTAATGAACAATTATCCAAGTAAGCCATTCCACATTGTTGATTTTCTTGGACTCGGATGTCACGCAGGTAGCTATAATCTCCCACGTGGTAAGGTCCATTGCTGGTGTAACCACGAATGCACGATTGACTTCTGTTGTTGATTTCATTTGTTTGTTATTTCCTTCTATGTTTCTCATTCTAACACTTTTCATCGTATTGCACAGGGACGAAAGATTGACACACGTGTCTATGGAAACCACATCGGTATAAGGGACTGTTCTTATTCCATTCTTTCTGTATAATGATCAATTATCCAAGTTAGCTATTCCACATTGTTGATTTTCTTGGACTCGAATGTCACGCAGGTAGCTATAATCTCCCACGTGGTGAGGTCAATTGCTGCTGTAACCACAAATGCACGACTGACTTCTGTTGTTGATTTCATTTGTTTGTTATTTCCTTCAATGTTTCTCATTCTAACTCTTTTCATCGTATTACACAGGGACGAAAGCTTGACTTTCGTGTCTAAGGAAGCCACATTGGTATGAGGGACTGTTCTTATTCCCTTTTTTCTTTTTGATGAACAATTATCCAAGTAAGCCATTCCACATTGTTGATTTTCTTGGACTAGGATGTCACGCAGCTAGCTATAATCTTCCACGTGGTAAGGTCAATTGCTGCTGTAACCACAAATGCACGACTGACTTCTGTTGTTAATTTCATTTGTTTGTTATTTCCTTCTATGTTTCTCATTCTAACACTTTTCATCGTATTGCACAGGGACGAAAGCTTGACACACGTGTCTAAGAAAACCACAAGGGTTTGTTCTCATTCCCTTTTTTCTTTTTGATGAACAATTATCCAAGTAAGCCATTCCACATTGTTGATTTTCTTGGACTCGGATGTCACGCAGGTAGCTATAATCTCCCACGTGGTAAGGTCAATTACTGCTGTAACCACAAATGCTCGACTGACTTCTGTTGTTGATTTCATTTGTTTGTTATTTCCTTCAATGTTTCTCATTCTAACACTTTTCATCGTATTGCACAGGGACGAAAGCTTGACACACGTGTCTAAGGAAACCATTTTGGTATAAGGGACTGTTCTTATTCCCTTCTTTTTGTTTAAGGTAGCTATAATCTCCCACGTGGTAAGGTCAATTGCTGCTGTAACCACAAATGCACGACTGACTTCTGTTGTTGATTTCATTCGTTTGTTATTTTCTTCAATGTTTCTCATTCTAACACTTTTCATCGTATTGCACAGGGACGAAAGCTTGACACACGTGTCTAAGGAAACCATTTTGGTATAAGGGACTGTTCTTATTCCCTCCTTTTTGTTCAATCAACAATTATCCAAGTAAGCCATTCCACATTGTTGATTTTCTTGGACTCGGATGTCACGCAGGTAGCTATAATCTCCCACGTGGTAAGGTCAATTGCTGCTGTAACCACAAATGCACGACTGACTTCTGTTGTTGATTTCATTTGTTTGTTATTTCCTTCAATGTTTCTCATTCTAACACTTTTCATGGTATTGCACAGGGACGAAAGCTTGACACGCGTGTCTAAGGAAACCACTTTGGTATAAGGGACTGTTCTTATTCCCTTCTTTTTGTTTAATGAACAATTATCCAAGTAAGCCATTCCAAATTGTTGATTTTCCTGGACTTGGATGTCACGCAGGTAGCTATAATCTCCCACGTGGTAAGGTCAATTGCTGCTGTAACCACAAATGCACGACTGAATTCTGTTGTTGATTTCATTTGTTTGTTATTTCTTTCTATGTTTCTCATTCTAACACTTTTCATCGTATTGCACAGGGACGAAAGCTTGACAAACGTGTCTAAGGAAACCACTTTGGTATAAGGGACTGTTCTTATTCCATTCTTTTTGTTTAATGAACAATTATCCAAGTAAGCCATTCCACATTGTTGATTTTCTTGGACTCGGATGACACGCGGGTAGCTATAATCTCCCACGTGGTAAGGTCAATTGCTGCTGTAACCACAATTGGACGGCTGACTTCTGTTGTTGATTTCAATTGTTTGTTATTTCCTTCAATGTTTCTCATTCTAACACTTCTCATCGTATTGCACAGGGACGAAAGCTTGACACACGTGTCTATGGAAACCACATTGGTATAAGGGACTGTTCTTATTCCCTTCTTTCTGTATGATGATCAATTATCCAAGTAAGCCATTCCACATTGTTGATTTTCTTGGACTCGGATGACAAGCAGGTAGCTATAATCTCCCACGTGGTAAGGTCAATTGCTGCTGTAACCACGAATGCTCGACTGACTTCTGTTGTTGAGTTCATTCGTTTGTTATTTTCTTCAATGTTTCTCATTCTAACACTTTTCATCGTATTGCACAGGGACGAAAGCTTGACACACGTGTCTAAGGAAACCATTTTGGTATAAGGGACTGTTCTTATTCCCTTCTTTTTGTTTAAGGTAGCTATAATCTCCCACGTGGTAAGGTCAATTGCTGCTGTAACCACAAATGCACGACTGACTTCTGTTGTTGATTTCATTCGTTTGTTATTTTCTTCAATGTTTCTCATTCTAACACTTTTCATCGTATTGCACAGGGACGAAAGCTTGACACACGTGTCTAAGGAAACCATTTTGGTATAAGGGACTGTTCTTATTCCCTCCTTTTTGTTCAATCAACAATTATCCAAGTAAGCCATTCCACATTGTTGATTTTCTTGGACTCGGATGTCACGCAGGTAGCTATAATCTCCCACGTGGTAAGGTCAATTGCTGCTGTAACCACAAATGCACGACTGACTTCTGTTGTTGATTTCATTTGTTTGTTATTTCCTTCAATGTTTCTCATTCTAACACTTTTCATGGTATTGCACAGGGACGAAAGCTTGACACGCGTGTCTAAGGAAACCACTTTGGTATAAGGGACTGTTCTTATTCCCTTCTTTTTGTTTAAGGTAGCTATAATCTCCCACGTGGTAAGGTCAATTGCTGCTGTAACCACAAATGCACGACTGACTTCTGTTGTTGATTTCATTCGTTTGTTATTTTCTTCAATGTTTCTCATTCTAACACTTTTCATCGTATTGCACAGGGACGAAAGCTTGACACACGTGTCTAAGGAAACCATTTTGGTATAAGGGACTGTTCTTATTCCCTCCTTTTTGTTCAATCAACAATTATCCAAGTAAGCCATTCCACATTGTTGATTTTCTTGGACTCGGATGTCACGCAGGTAGCTATAATCTCCCACGTGGTAAGGTCAATTGCTGCTGTAACCACAAATGCACGACTGACTTCTGTTGTTGATTTCATTTGTTTGTTATTTCCTTCAATGTTTCTCATTCTAACACTTTTCATGGTATTGCACAGGGACGAAAGCTTGACACGCGTGTCTAAGGAAACCACTTTGGTATAAGGGACTGTTCTTATTCCCTTCTTTTTGTTTAATGAACAATTATCCAAGTAAGCCATTCCAAATTGTTGATTTTCCTTGGACTTGGATGTCACGCAGGTAGCTATAATCTCCCACGTGGTAAGGTCAATTGCTGCTGTAACCACAAATGCACGACTGAATTCTGTTGTTGATTTCATTTGTTTGTTATTTCTTTCTATGTTTCTCATTCTAACACTTTTCATCGTATTGCACAGGGACGAAAGCTTGACAAACGTGTCTAAGGAAACCACTTTGGTATAAGGGACTGTTCTTATTCCATTCTTTTTGTTTAATGAACAATTATCCAAGTAAGCCATTCCACATTGTTGATTTTCTTGGACTCGGATGACACGCGGGTAGCTATAATCTCCCACGTGGTAAGGTCAATTGCTGCTGTAACCACAATTGGACGGCTGACTTCTGTTGTTGATTTCAATTGTTTGTTATTTCCTTCAATGTTTCTCATTCTAACACTTCTCATCGTATTGCACAGGGACGAAAGCTTGACACACGTGTCTTTGGAAACCACATTAGTATAAGGGACTGTTCTTATTCCCTTCTTTCTGTATGATGATCAATTATCCAAGTAAGCCATTCCACATTGTTGATTTTCTTGGACTCGGATGACAAGCAGGTAGCTATAATCTTCAACGTGGTAAGGTCAATTGCTGCTGTAACCACAAATGCACGACTGACTTCTGTTGTTGATTTCATTTCTTTGTTATTTCCTTCTATGTTTCTCATTCTAACACTTTTCATCGTATTGCAGAGGGACGAGAGCTTGACACACGTGTCTAAGGAAACCACTTTTTTTTGTTTAATCAACAATTATCCAAGTAGGCCATTCCACATTGTTGATTTTCTTGGACTCGGATGTCACGCAGGTAGCTATATTCTCCCACGTGGTAAGGTCAATTGCTGCTGTAACCACAAATGCACGACTGACTTCTGTTGTTGATTTCATTTGTTTGTTTTTTCCTTCTATGTTTCTCATTCTTACACTTTTCATCGTATTGCACAGGGACGAAAGCTTGACACATGTGTCTATGGAAACCACCTTGGTATAAGGGACTGTCCTTACTTCATTCTTTCTGTATAATGATCAATTATCCAAGTAAGTCATTCCACATTGTTGATTTTCTTGGACTCGGATGTCACGCAGGTAGCTTTAATCTCCCACGTGGTAAGGTCAATTGCTGCTGAAACCACAAATGCACGACTGACTTCTGTTGTTGATTTCATTTGTTTGTTATTTCCTCCAATGTTTCTCATTCTAACACTTTTCATCGTATTGCACAGGGACGAAAGCTTGACACACGTGTATAAGGAAACCACTTTGGTATGAGGGACTGTTCTTATTCCCTTCTTTTTGTTCAATCAACAATTATCCAAGTGAGCCATTCCACATTGTTGATTTTCTTGGACTCGGATGTCACGCAGGTAGCTATAACCTCCCACGTGGTAAGGTCAATTGCTGCTGTAACCACAAATGCTCGACTGACTTCTGTTGTTGATTTCATTCGTTTGTTATTTTCTTCAATGTTTCTCATTCTAACACTTTTCTTCGTATTGCACAGGGACGAAAGCTTGACACACGTGTCTAAGGAAACCATTTTGGTATAAGGGACTGTTCTTATTCCCTCCTTTTTGTTTAATGAACAATTATCCAAGTAAGCCATTCCACATTGTTGATTTTCTTGGACTCGGATGTCACGCAGGTAGCTATAATCTCTCACGTGGTAAGGTCCATTGCTGCTGTAACCACGAATGCACGATTGACTTCTGTTGTTGATTTCATTTGTTTGTTATTTCCTTCTATGTTTCTCATTCTTACACTTTTCATCGTATTGCACAGGGACGAAAGCTTGAAACACGTGTCTAAGGAAACCACTTTGGTATAAGGGACTGTTCTTATTCCCTTCTTTTTGTTTAATGAACAATTATCCAAGTAAGCCATTCCACATTGTTGATTTTCTTGGACTCGGATGTCACGCAGGTAGCTATAATCTCCCACGTGGTAAGGTCAATTGCTGCTGTAACCACAAATGCACGACTGACTTCTGTTGTTGATTTCATTCGTTTGTTATTTTATTCAATGTTTCTCATTCTAACACTTCTCATCGTATTTCACAGGGACGAAAGCTTGACACACGTGTCTAAGGAAACCACTTTGGTATAAGGGACTGTTCTTATTCCCTTCTTTTTGTTTAAGGTAGCTATAATCTCCCACGTGGTAAGGTCAATTGCTGCTGTAACCACAAAGGCACGACTGACTTCTGTTGTTGATTTCATTCGTTTGTTATTTTCTTCAATGTTTCTCATTCTAACACTTTTCATCATATTGCACAAGGACGAAAGCTTGACACACGTGTCTATGGAAACCACATCGGTATAAGGGACTGTTCTTATTCCATTCTTTCTGTATAATGATCAATTATCCAAGTAAGCCATTCCACATTGTTGATTTTCTTGGACTCGGATGTCACGCAGGTAGCTATAATCTCCCACGTGGTATGGTCAATTGCTGCTGTAACCACAAATGCACGACTGACTTCTGTTGTTGATTTCATTTGTTTGTTATTTCCTTCAATGTTTCTCATTCTAACACTTTTCATCGTATTACACAGGGACGAAAGCTTGACTTACGTGTCTAAGGAAGCCACATTGGAATGAGGGACTGTTCTCATTCCCTTCTTTTTGTTTAATGAACAATTATCCAAGTAAGCCATTCCACATTGTTGATTTTCTTGGACTCGGATGTCACGCAGGTAGCTGTAATCTCCCACGTGGTAAGGTCCATTGCTGCTGTAACCACGAATGCACGATTGACTTCTATTGTTGATTTCATTTGTTTGTTATTTCCTTCTATGTTTCTCATTCTAACACTTTTGATCGTATTGCACAGGGACGAAAGCTTGACACACGTGTCTAAGGAAACCACAAGGGTTTGTTCTCATTCCCTTTTTTTCTTTTTGATGAACAATTATCCAAGTAAGCCATTCCACATTGTTGATTTTCTTGGACTCGGATGTCACGCAGGTAGCTATAATCTCCCACGTGGTAAGGTCCATTGCTGCTGTAACCACGAATGCACGATTGACTTCTGTTGTTGATTTCATTTGTTTGTTATTTCCTTCTATGTTTGTCATTCTTACACTTTTCATCGTATTGCACAGGGACGAAAGCTTGACACACGTGTCTATGGAAACCACATCGTTATACCTATAAGGGACTGTTCTTATTCCATTCTTTCTGTATAATGATCAATTATCCAAGTAAGCTAGTCCACATTGTTGATTTTCTTGGACTCGAATGTCACGCAGGTAGCTATAATCTTCCACGTGGTGAGGTCAATTGCTGCTGTAACCACAAATGCACGACTGACTTCTGTTGTTGATTTCATTTGTTTGTTATTTCCTTCAATGTTTCTCATTCTAACTCTTTTCATCGTATTACACAGGGACGAAAGCTCGACTTTCGTGTCTAAGGAAGCCACATTGGTATGAGGGACTGTTCTTATTCCCTTTTTTTCTTTTTGATGAACAATTATCCAAGTAAGCCATTCCACATTGTTGATTTTCTTGGACTCGGATGTCACGCAGGTAGCTATAATCTCCCACGTGGTAAGGTCCATTGCTGCTGTAACCACGAATGCACGATTGACTTCTGTTGTTGATTTCATTTGTTTGTTATTTCCTTCTATGTTTGTCATTCTTACACTTTTCATCGTATTGCACAGGGACGAAAGCTTGACACACGTGTCTATGGAAACCACATCGTTATACCTATAAGGGACTGTTCTTATTCCATTCTTTCTGTATAATGATCAATTATCCAAGTAAGCTAGTCCACATTGTTGATTTTCTTGGACTCGAATGTCACGCAGGTAGCTATAATCTTCCACGTGGTGAGGTCAATTGCTGCTGTAACCACAAATGCACGACTGACTTCTGTTGTTGATTTCATTTGTTTGTTATTTCCTTCAATGTTTCTCATTCTAACTCTTTTCATCGTATTACACAGGGACGAAAGCTTGACTTTCGTGTCTAAGGAAGCCACATTGGTATGAGGGACTGTTCTTATTCCCTTTTTTTCTTTTTGATGAACAATTATCCAAGTAAGCCATTCCACATTGTTGATTTTCTTGGACTCGGATGTCACGCAGGTAGCTATAATCTCCCACGTGGTAAGGTCCATTGCTGCTGTAACCACAAATGCACGACTGACTTCTGTTGTTAATTTCATTTGTTTGTTATTTCCTTCTATGTTTCTCATTCTAACACTTTTCATCGTATTGCACAGGGACGAAAGCTTGACACACGTGTCTAAGGAAACCACAAGGGTTTGTTCTCATTCCCTTTTTTCTTTTTGATGAACAATTATCCAAGTAAGCCATTCCACATTGTTGATTTTCTTGGACTCGGATGTCACGCAGGTAGCTATAACCTCCCACGTGGTGAGGTCAATTGCTGCTGTAACCACAAATGCTCGACTGACTTCTGTTGTTGATTTCATTCGTTTGTTATTTTCTTCAATGTTTCTCATTCTAACACTTTTCATCGTATTGCACAGGGACGAAAGCTTGACACACGTGTCTAAGGAAACCATTTTGGTATACGGGACTGTTCTTATTCCCTCCTTTTTGTTTAATGAACAATTATCCAAGTAAGCCATTCCACATTGTTGATTTTCTTGGACTCGGATGTCACGCAGGTAGCTATAATCTCTCACGTGGTAAGGTCCATTGCTGCTGTAACCACGAATGCACGATTGACTTCTGTTGTTGATTTCATTTGTTTGTTATTTCCTTTTATGTTTCTCATTCTTACACTTTTCATCGTATTGCACAGGGACGAAAGCTTGAAACACGTGTCTAAGGAAACCACTTTGGTATAAGGGACTGTTCTTATTCCCTTCTTTTTGTTTAATGAACAATTATCCAAGTAAGCCATTCCACATTGTTGATTTTCTTGGACTCGGATGTCACGCAGGTAGCTATAATCTCCCACGTGGTAAGGTCAATTGCTGCTGTAACCACAAATGCACGACTGACTTCTGTTGTTGATTTCATTCGTTTGTTATTTTATTCAATGTTTCTCATTCTAACACTTCTCATCGTATTGCACAGGGACGAAAGCTTGACACACGTGTCTAAGGAAACCACTTTGGTATGAGGGACTGTTCTTATTCCCTTCTTTTTGTTCAATCAACAATTATCCAAGTAAGCCATTCCACATTGTTGATTTTCTTGGACTCGGATGTCACGCAGGTAGCTATAATCTCCCACGTGGTAAGGTCCATTGCTGGTGTAACCACGAATGCACGATTGACTTCTGTTGTTGATTTCATTTGTTTGTTATTTCCTTCTATGTTTTTCATTCTAACACTTTTCATCGTATTGCACAGGGACGAAAGCTTGACACACGTGTCTATGGAAACCACATCGGTATAAGGGACTGTTCTTATTCCATTCTTTCTGTATAATGATCAATTATCCAAGTAAGCTATTCCACATTGTCGATTTTCTTGGACTCGAATGTCACGCAGGTAGCTATAATCTCCCACGTGGTAAGGTCAATTGCTGCTGTAACCACAAATGCACGACTGACTTCTGTTGTTAATTTCATTTGTTTTTTATTTCCTTCTATGTTTCTCATTCTAACACTTTTCATCGTATTGCACAGGGACGAAAGCTTGACACACGTGTCTAAGGAAACCACAAGGGTTTGTTCTCATTCCCTTTTTTCTTTTTGATGAACAATTATCCAAGTAAGCCATTCCACATTGTTGATTTTCTTGGACTAGGATGTCACGCAGCTAGCTATAATCTCCCACGTGGTAAGGTCAATTGCTGCTGTAACCACAAATGCACGACTGACTTCTGTTGTTAATTTCATTTGTTTTTTATTTCCTTCTATGTTTCTCATTCTAACACTTTTCATCGTATTGCACAGGGACGAAAGCTTGACACACGTGTCTAAGGAAACCACAAGGGTTTGTTCTCATTCCCTTTTTTCTTTTTGATGAACAATTATCCAAGTAATCCATTCCACATTGTTGATTTTCTTGGACTCGGATGTCACGCAGGTAGCTATAATCTCCCACGTGGTAAGGTCAATTGCTGCTGTAACCACAAATGCTCGACTGACTTCTGTTGTTGATTTCATTTGTTTGTTATTTCCTTCAATGTTTCTCATTCTAACACTTTTCATCGTATTGCACAGGGACGAAAGCTTGACACACGTGTCTAAGGAAACCATTTTGGTATAAGGGACTGTTCTTATTCCCTTCTTTTTGTTTAAGGTAGCTATAATCTCCCACGTGGTAAGG
Source organism: Harmonia axyridis (assembly GCF_914767665.1). Lineage (NCBI taxonomy): Eukaryota > Metazoa > Arthropoda > Insecta > Coleoptera > Coccinellidae > Harmonia > Harmonia axyridis. The sequence continues at coordinate 46,750,424 of NC_059503.1, forward strand.
TCAATTGCTGCTGTAACCACAAATGCACGACTGACTTCTGTTGTTGATTTCATTCGTTTGTTATTTTCTTCAATGTTTCTCATTCTAACACTTTTCATCGTATTGCACAGGGACGAAAGCTTGACACACGTGTCTAAGGAAACCATTTTGGTATAAGGGACTGTTCTTATTCCCTCCTTTTTGTTCAATCAACAATTATCCAAGTAAGCCATTCCACATTGTTGATTTTCTTGGACTCGGATGTCACGCAGGTAGCTATAATCTCCCACGTGGTAAGGTCAATTGCTGCTGTAACCACAAATGCACGACTGACTTCTGTTGTTGATTTCATTTCTTTGTTATTTCCTTCTATGTTTCTCATTCTAACACTTTTCATCGTATTGCAGAGGGACGAGAGCTTGACACACGTGTCTAAGGAAAACACTTTTTTTTGTTTAATCAACAATTATCCAAGTAGGCCATTCCACATTGTTGATTTTCTTGGACTCGGATGTCACGCAGGTAGCTATAATCTCCCACGTGGTAAGGTCAATTGCTGCTGTAACCACAAATGCACGACTGACTTCTAATGTTGATTTCATTCGTTTGTTATTTTCTTCAATGTTTCTCATTCTAACACTTTTCATCGTATTGCACAGGGACGAAAGCTTGACACGCGTGTCTAAGGAAACCACTTTGGTATAAGGGACTGTTCTTATTCCCTTCTTTTTGTTTAATGAACAATTATACAAGTAAGCCATTCCACATTGTTGATTTTCTTGGACTCGGATGTCACGCAGCTAGCTATAATCTCCCACGTGGTAAGGTCAATTGCTGCTGTAACCACAAATGCACGACTGACTTCTGTTGTTAATTTCATTTGTTTGTTATTTCCTTCTATGTTTCTCATTCTAACATTTTTCATCGTATTGCACAGGGACGAAAGCTTGACACACGTGTCTAAGGAAACCACAAGGGTTTGTTCTCATTCCCTTTTTTCTTTTTGATGAACAATTATCCAAGTAAGCCATTCCACATTGTTGATTTTCTTGGACTCGGATGTCACGCAGGTAGCTATAATCTCCCACGTGGTAAGGTCAATTGCTGCTGTAACCACAAATGCTCGACTGACTTCTGTTGTTGATTTCATTTGTTTGTTATTTCCTTCAATGTTTCTCATTCTAACACTTTTCATCGTATTGCACAGGGACGAAAGCTTGACACACGTGTCTAAGGAAACCATTTTGGTATAAGGGACTGTTCTTATTCCCTTCTTTTTGTTTAAGGTAGCTATAATCTCCCACGTGGTAAGGTCAATTGCTGCTGTAACCACAAATGCACGACTGACTTCTGTTGTTGATTTCATTCGTTTGTTATTTTCTTCAATGTTTCTCATTCTAACACTTTTCATCGTATTGCACAAGGACGAAAGCTTGACACACGTGTCTATGGAAACCACATCGGTATAAGGGACTGTTCTTATTCCATTCTTTCTGTATAATGATCAATTATCCAAGTAAGCCATTCCACATTTTTGATTTTCTTGGACTCGGATGTCACGCAGGTAGCTATAATCTCCCACGTGGTATGGTCAATTGCTGCTGTAACCACAAATGCACGACTGACTTCTGTTGTTGATTTCATTTGTTTGTTATTTCCTTCAATGTTTCTCATTCTAACACTTTTCATCGTATTACACAGGGACGAAAGCTTGACTTACGTGTCTAAGGAAGCCACATTGGAATGAGGGACTGTTCTCATTCCCTTCTTTTTGTTTAATGAACAATTATCCAAGTAAGCCATTCCACATTGTTGATTTTCTTGGACTCGGATGTCACGCAGGTAGCTATAATCTCCCACGTGGTAAGGTCCATTGCTGCTGTAACCACGAATGCACGATTGACTTCTATTGTTGATTTCATTTGTTTGTTATTTCCTTCTATGTTTCTCATTCTAACACTTTTGATCGTATTGCACAGGGACGAAAGCTTGACACACGTGTCTAAGGAAACCACAAGGGTTTGTTCTCATTCCCTTTTTTTCTTTTTGATGAACAATTATCCAAGTAAGCCATTCCACATTGTTGATTTTCTTGGACTCGGATGTCACGCAGGTAGCTATAATCTCCCACGTGGTAAGGTCCATTGCTGCTGTAACCACGAATGCACGATTGACTTCTGTTGTTGATTTCATTTGTTTGTTATTTCCTTCTATGTTTCTCATTCTTACACTTTTCATCGTATTGCACAGGGACGAAAGCTTGACACACGTGTCTATGGAAACCACATCGTTATACCTATAAGGGACTGTTCTTATTCCATTCTTTCTGTATAATGATCAATTATCCAAGTAAGCTATTCCACATTGTTGATTTTCTTGGAATCGAATGTCACGCAGGTAGCTATAATCTTCCACGTGGTGAGGTCAATTGCTGCTGTAACCACAAATGCACGACTGACTTCTGTTGTTGATTTCATTTGTTTGTTATTTCCTTCAATGTTTCTCATTCTAACTCTTTTCATCGTATTACACAGGGACGAAAGCTTGACTTTCGTGTCTAAGGAAGCCACATTGGTATGAGGGACTGTTCTTATTCCCTTTTTTCTTTTTGATGAACAATTATCCAAGTAAGCCATTCCACATTGTTGATTTTCTTGGACTAGGATGTCACGCAGCTAGCTATAATCTCCCACGTGGTAAGGTCAATTGCTGCTGTAACCACAAATGCACGACTGACTTCTGTTGTTGATTTCATTCGTTTGTTATTTTCTTCAATGTTTCCCATTCTAACACTTTTCATCGTATTGCACAGGGACGAAAGCTTGACACACGTGTCTAAGGAAACCATTTTGGTATAAGGGACTGTTCTTATTCCCTCCTTTTTGTTTAATGAACAATTATCCAAGTAAGCCATTCCACATTGTTGATTTTCTTGGACTCGGATGTCACGCAGGTAGCTATAATCTCTCACGTGGTAAGGTCCATTGCTGCTGTCACCACGAATGCACGATTGACTTCTGTTGTTGATTTCATTTGTTTGTTATTTCCTTTTATGTTTCTCATTCTTACACTTTTCATCGTATTGCACAGGGACGAAAGCTTGAAACACGTGTCTAAGGAAACCACTTTGGTATAAGGGACTGTTCTTATTCCCTTCTTTTTGTTTAATGAACAATTATCCAAGTAAGCCATTCCACATTGTTGATTTTCTTGGACTCGGATGTCACGCAGGTAGCTATAATCTCCCACGTGGTAAGGTCAATTGCTGCTGTAACCACAAATGCACGACTGACTTCTGTTGTTGATTTCATTCGTTTGTTATTTTATTCAATGTTTCTCATTCTAACACTTCTCATCGTATTGCACAGGGACGAAAGCTTGACACACGTGTCTAAGGAAACCACTTTGGTATGAGGGACTGTTCTTATTCCCTTCTTTTTGTTCAATCAACAATTATCCAAGTAAGCCATTCCACATTGTTGATTTTCTTGGACTCGGATGTCACGCAGGTAGCTATAATCTCCCATGTGATAAGGTCCATTGCTGGTGTAACCACGAATGCACGATTGACTTCTGTTGTTGATTTCATTTGTTTGTTATTTCCTTCTATGTTTCTCATTCTAACACTTTTCATCGTATTGCACAGGGACGAAAGCTTGACACACGTGTCTATGGAAACCACATCGGTATAAGGGACTGTTCTTATTCCATTCTTTCTGTATAATGATCAATTATCCAAGTAAGCTATTCCACATTGTTGATTTTCTTGGACTCGAATGTCACGCAGGTAGCTATAATCTCCCACGTGGTGAGGTCAATTGCTGCTGTAACCACAAATGCACGACTGACTTCTGTTGTTGATTTCATTTGTTTGTTATTTCCTTCAATGTTTCTCATTCTAACTCTTTTCATCGTATTACACAGGGACGAAAGCTTGACTTTCGTGTCTAAGGAAGCCACATTGGTATGAGGGACTGTTCTTATTCCCTTTTTTCTTTTTGATGAACAATTATCCAAGTAAGCCATTCCACATTGTTGATTTTCTTGGACTAGGATGTCACGCAGCTAGCTATAATCTCCCACGTGGTAAGGTCAATTGCTGCTGTAACCACAAATGCACGACTGACTTCTGTTGTTAATTTCATTTGTTTGTTATTTCCTTCTATGTTTCTCATTCTAACACTTTTCATCGTATTGCACAGGGACGAAAGCTTGACACACGTGTCTAAGGAAACCACAAGGGTTTGTTCTCATTCCCATTTTTCTTTTTGATGAACAATTATCCAAGTAAGCCATTCCACATTGTTGATTTTCTTGGACTCGGATATCACGCAGGTAGCTATAATCTCCCACGTGGTAAGGTCAATTGCTGCTGTAACCACAAATGTTCGACTGACTTCTGTTGTTGATTTCATTTGTTTGTTATTTCCTTCAATGTTTCTCATTCTAACACTTTTCATCGTATTGCACAGGGACGAAAGCTTGACACACGTGTCTAAGGAAACCATTTTGGTATAAGGGACTGTTCTTATTCCCTTCTTTTTGTTTAAGGTAGCTATAATCTCCCAGGTGGTAAGGTCAATTGCTGCTGTAACCACAAATGCACGACTGACTTCTGTTGTTGATTTCATTCGTTTGTTATTTTCTTCAATGTTTCTCATTCTAACACTTTTCATCGTATTGCACAGGGACGAAAGCTTGACACACGTGTCTAAGGAAACCATTTTGGTATGAGGGACTGTTCTTATTCCCTCCTTTTTGTTCAATCAACAATTATCCAAGTAAGCCATTCCACATTGTTGATTTTCTTGGACTCGGATGTCACGCAGGTAGCTATAATCTCCCACGTGGTAAGGTCAATTGCTGCTGTAACCACAAATGCACGACTGACTTCTGTTGTTGATTTCATTTGTTTGTTATTTCCTTCAATGTTTCTCATTCTAACACTTTTCATGGTATTGCACAGGGACGAAAGCTTGACACGCGTGTCTAAGGAAACCACTTTGGTATAAGGGACTGTTCTTATTCCCTTCTTTTTGTTCAATGAACAATTATCCAAGTAAGCCATTCCAAATTGTTGATTTTCCTGGACTTGGATGTCACGCAGGTAGCTATAATCTCCCACGTGGTAAGGTCAATTGCTGCTGTAACCACAATTGGACGGCTGACTTCTGTTGTTGATTTCAATTGTTTGTTATTTCCTTCAATGTTTCTCATTCTAACACTTCTCATCGTATTGCACAGGGACGAAAGCTTGACACACGTGTCTATGGAAACCACATTGGTATAAGGGACTGTTCTTATTCCCTTCTTTCTGTATGATGATCAATTATCCAAGTAAGCCATTCCACATTGTTGATTTTCTTGGACTCGGATGACAAGCAGGTAGCTATAATCTTTAACGTGGTAAGGTCAATTGCTGCTGTAACCACAAATGCACGACTGACTTCTGTTGTTGATTTCATTTCTTTGTTATTTCCTTCTATGTTTCTCATTCTAACACTTTTCATCGTATTGCAGAGGGACGAGAGCTTGACACACGTGTCTAAGGAAAACACTTTTTTTTGTTTAATCAACAATTATCCAAGTAGGCCATTCCACATTGTTGATTTTCTTGGACTCGGATGTCACGCAGGTAGCTATAATCTCCCACGTGGTAAGGTCAATTGCTGCTGTAACCACAAATGCACGACTGACTTCTAATGTTGATTTCATTCGTTTGTTATTTTCTTCAATGTTTCTCATTCTAACACTTTTCATCGTATTGCACAGGGACGAAAGCTTGACACGCGTGTCTAAGGAAACCACTTTGGTATAAGGGACTGTTCTTATTCCCTTCTTTTTGTTTAATGAACAATTATACAAGTAAGCCATTCCACATTGTTGATTTTCTTGGACTCGGATGTCACGCAGGTAGCTAGAATCTCCCACGTGGTAAGGTCAATTGCTGCTGTAACCACAAATGCACGACTGACTTCTGTTGTTGATTTCATTTGTTTGTTTTTTCCTTCTATGTTTCTCATTCTTACACTTTTCATCGTATTGCACAGGGACGAAAGCTTGACACACGTGTCTATGGAAACCACATTGGTATAAGGGACTGTCCTTACTTCATTCTTTCTGTATAATGATCAATTATCCAAGTAAGTCATTCCACATTGTTGATTTTCTTGGACTCGGATGTCACGCAGGTAGTTTTAATCTCCCACGTGGTAAGGTCAATTGCTGCTGAAACCACAAATGCACGACTGACTTCTGTTGTTGATTTCATTCGTTTGTTATTTTCTTCAATGTTTCTCATTCTAACACTTTTCATCGTATTGCACAGGGACGAGAGCTTGACACACGTGTCTAAGGAAACCACTTTGGTATGAGGGACTGTTCTTATTCCCTTCTTTTTGTTCAATCAACAATTATCCAAGTGAGCCATTCCACATTGTTGATTTTCTTGGACTCGGATGTCACGCAGGTAGCTATAATCTCTTACGTGGTAAGGTCAATTGCTGCTGTAACCACAAATGCACGACGGACTTCTGTTGTTGATTTCATTTGTTTGTTATTTCCTTCAATGTTTCTCATTCTAACACTTTTCATGGTATTGCACAGGGACGAAAGCTTGACACGCGTGTCTAAGGAAACCACTTTGGTATAAGGGACTGTTCTTATTCCCTTCTTTTTGTTCAATGAACAATTATCCAAGTAAGCCATTCCAAATTGTTGATTTTCCTGGACTTGGATGTCACGCAGGTAGCTATAATCTCCCACGTGGTAAGGTCAATTGCTGCTGTAACCACAATTGGACGGCTGACTTCTGTTGTTGATTTCAATTGTTTGTTATTTCCTTCAATGTTTCTCATTCTAACACTTCTCATCGTATTGCACAGGGACGAAAGCTTGACACACGTGTCTATGGAAACCACATTGGTATAAGGGACTGTTCTTATTCCCTTCTTTCTGTATGATGATCAATTATCCAAGTAAGCCATTCCACATTGTTGATTTTCTTGGACTCGGATGACAAGCAGGTAGCTATAATCTTTAACGTGGTAAGGTCAATTGCTGCTGTAACCACAAATGCACGACTGACTTCTGTTGTTGATTTCATTTCTTTGTTATTTCCTTCTATGTTTCTCATTCTAACACTTTTCATCGTATTGCAGAGGGACGAGAGCTTGACACACGTGTCTAAGGAAAACACTTTTTTTTGTTTAATCAACAATTATCCAAGTAGGCCATTCCACATTGTTGATTTTCTTGGACTCGGATGTCACGCAGGTAGCTATAATCTCCCACGTGGTAAGGTCAATTGCTGCTGTAACCACAAATGCACGACTGACTTCTAATGTTGATTTCATTCGTTTGTTATTTTCTTCAATGTTTCTCATTCTAACACTTTTCATCGTATTGCACAGGGACGAAAGCTTGACACGCGTGTCTAAGGAAACCACTTTGGTATAAGGGACTGTTCTTATTCCCTTCTTTTTGTTTAATGAACAATTATACAAGTAAGCCATTCCACATTGTTGATTTTCTTGGACTCGGATGTCACGCAGGTAGCTATAATCTCCCACGTGGTAAGGTCAATTGCTGCTGTAACCACAAATGCACGACTGACTTCTGTTGTTGATTTCATTTGTTTGTTTTTTCCTTCTATGTTTCTCATTCTTACACTTTTCATCGTATTGCACAGGGACGAAAGCTTGACACACGTGTCTATGGAAACCACATTGGTATAAGGGACTGTCCTTACTTCATTCTTTCTGTATAATGATCAATTATCCAAGTAAGTCATTCCACATTGTTGATTTTCTTGGACTCGGATGTCACGCAGGTAGTTTTAATCTCCCACGTGGTAAGGTCAATTGCTGCTGAAACCACAAATGCACGACTGACTTCTGTTGTTGATTTCATTCGTTTGTTATTTTCTTCAATGTTTCTCATTCTAACACTTTTCATCGTATTGCACAGGGACGAGAGCTTGACACACGTGTCTAAGGAAACCACTTTGGTATGAGGGACTGTTCTTATTCCCTTCTTTTTGTTCAATCAACAATTATCCAAGTGAGCCATTCCACATTGTTGATTTTCTTGGACTCGGATGTCACGCAGGTAGCTATAATCTCTTACGTGGTAAGGTCAATTGCTGCTGTAACCACAAATGCACGACGGACTTCTGTTGTTGATTTCATTTGTTTGTTATTTCCTTCAATGTTTCTCATTCTAACACTTTTCATGGTATTGCACTGGGACGAAAGCTTGACGCGTGTCTAAGGAAACCACTTTGGTATAAGGGACTGTTCTTATTCCCTTCTTTTTGTTTAAGGTAGCTATAATCTCCCACGTGGTAAGGTCAATTGCTGCTGTAACCACAAATGCACGACTGACTTCTGTTGTTGATTTCATTCGTTTGTTATTTTCTTCAATGTTTCTCATTCTAACACATTTCATCATATTGCACAAGGACGAAAGCTTGACACACGTGTCTATGGAAACCACATCGGTATAAGGGACTGTTCTTATTCCATTCTTTCTGTATAATGATCAATTATCCAAGTAAGCCATTCCACATTGTTGATTTTCTTGGACTCGGATGTCACGCAGGTAGCTATAATCTCCCACGTGGTATGGTCAATTGCTGCTGTAACCACAAATGCACGACTGACTTCTGTTGTTGATTTCATTTGTTTGTTATTTCCTTCAATGTTTCTCATTCTAACACTTTTCATCGTATTACACAGGGACGAAAGCTTGACTTACGTGTCTAAGGAAGCCACATTGGAATGAGGGACTGTTCTCATTCCCTTCTTTTTGTTTAATGAACAATTATATAAGTAAGCCATTCCACATTGTTGATTTTCTTGGACTCGGATGTCACGCAGGTAGCTATAATCTCCCACGTGGTAAGGTCAATTGCTGCTGAAACCACAAATGCACGACTGACTTCTGTTGTTGATTTCATTTGTTTGTTTTTTCCTTCTATGTTTCTCATTCTAACACTTTTTATCGTATTGCACAGAGACGAAAGCTTGACTTACGTGTCTAAGGAAGCCACATTGGTATGGGGGACTGTTCTTATTCCCTTTTTTCTTTTTGATGAACAATTATCCAAGTAAGCCATTCCACATTGTTGATTTTCTTGGACTCGGATGTCACGCAGGTAGCTATAATCTCCCACGTGGTGAGGTAAATTGCTGCTGTAACCACAAATGCTCGACTGACTTCTGTTGTTGATTTCATTCGTTTGTTATTTTCTTCAATGTTTCTCATTCTAACACTTTTCATCGTATTGCACAGGGACGAAAGCTTGACACACGTGTCCAAGGAAATCACTTTGGTATAAGGGACTGTTCTTATTCCCTTCTTTTTGTTTAATGAACAATTATCCAAGTAAGCCATTCCACATTGTTGATTTTCTTGGACTCGTATGTCACGCAGGTAGCTATAATCTCCCACGTGGTAAGGTCTATTGCTGCTGTAACCACGAATGCACGATTGACTTCTGTTGTTGATTTCATTTGTTTGTTATTTCCTTCTATGTTTCACATTCTAACACTTTTCATCGTATTGCACAGGGACGAAAGCTTGACACACGTGTCTAAGGAAACCACTTTGGTATAAGGGACTGTTCTTATTTCCTTCTTTTTGTTCAATGAACAATTATTCCAGTAAACCATTCCACATTAATGATTTTCTTGGACTCGGATGTAACGCAGGTAGCTATAATCTCCCACGTGGTAAGGTCAATTGCTGCTGTAACCACAAATGCACGACTGACTTCTGTTGTTGATTTCATTTGTTTGTTTTTTTCTTCTATGTTTCTCATTCTAACATTTTTCATCGTTTTGCACAGGGACGAAAGCTTGACACACGTGTCTAAGGAAACCACTTTGGTATAGGGGACTGTTCTTATTCCCTTTTTTCTTTTTGATGAACAATTATCCAAGTAAGCCATTACACATTGTTGATTTTCTTGGACTCGGATGTCACGCAGGTAGCTATAATCTCCCACGTGGTGAGGTCAATTGCTGCTGTAACCACAAATGCACGATTGACTTCTGTTGTTGATTTCATTTGTTTGTTATTTCCTTCTATGTTTCTCATTCTAACACTTTTGATCGTATTGCACAGGGACGAAAGCTTGACACACGTGTCTAAGGAAACCACAAGGGTTTGTTCTCATTCCCTTTTTTCTTTTTGATGAACAATTATCCAAGTAAGCCATTCCACATTGTTGATTTTCTTGGACTCGGATGTCACGCAGGTAGCTATAATCTCCCACGTGGTGAGGTTAATTGCTGCTGTAACCACAAATGCACGATTGACTTATGTTGTTGATTTCATTCGTTTGTTATTTCCTTCTATGTTTCTCATTCTAACACTTTTGATCGTATTGCACAAAGACGAAAGCTTGACACACGTGTCTAAGGAAACCACTTTGGTATAAGGGACTGTTCTTATTTCCTTCTTTTTGTTCAATGAACAATTATTCCAGTGAGCCATTCCACATTGTTGATTTTCTTGGACTCGGATGTCACGCAGGTAGCTATAATCTCCCACGTGGTGAGGTTAATTGCTGCTGTAACCACAAATGCACGATTGACTTATGTTGTTGATTTCATTCGTTTGTTATTTTCTTCAATGTTTCTCATTCTAACACTTTTCATCGCATTGCACAGGGACGAAAGCTTGACACACGTGTCTAAGGAAACCACATTGGTATAAGGGACTGTTCTTATTCCCTTTCTTCATTTTGATGAACAATTATCCAAGTAAGCAATTCCACATTGTTGATTTTCTCGGACTACGATGTCACGCAGGTAGCTATAATCTCCCACGTGTTAAGGTCAATTGCTGCTGTAACCACAAATGAACGACTGACTTCTGTTGTTGATTTCATTCGTTTGTTATTTTCTTCAAAGTTTCTCATTTTAACACTTTTCCTCGTAATGCACAGGGACGAAAGCTTGACACACGTGTCTAAGGAAACCAATTTGGTATAAGGGACTGTGCTTATTCCCTTCTTTTTGTTTGATGAACAATTATCAAAGTAAGCCATTCCACATTGTTGATTTTCTTAGACTCGGATGTCACGCAGGTAGCTATAATCTCCCACGTGGTAAGGTCAATTGCTGCTGAAACCACAAATGCACGACTGACTTCTGTTGTTGATTTCATTCGTTTGTTATTTTCTTCAATGTTTCTCATTCTAACACTTTTCATCGCATTGCACAGGGACGAAAGCTTGACACACGTGTCTAAGGAAACCACATTGGTATAAGGGACTGTTCTTATTCCCTTTCTTCATTTTGATGAACAATTATCCAAGTAAGCAATTCCACATTGTTGATTTTCTCGGACTACGATGTCACGCAGGTAGCTATAATCTCCCACGTGTTAAGGTCAATTGCTGCTGTAACCACAAATGCACGACTGACTTCTGTTGTTGATTTCATTCGTTTGTTATTTTCTTCAATGTTTCTCATTCTAACACTTTTCATTGTATTGCACAGGGACGAAAGCTTGACACACGTGTCTAAGGAAACCAATTTGGTTAAGGGACTGTGCTTATTCCCTTCTTCTTGTTTGATGAACAATTATCAAAGTAAGCCATTCCACATTGTTGATTTTCTTAGACTCGGATGTCACGCAGGTAGCTATAATCTCCCACGTGGTAAGGTCCATTGCTGCTGTAACCACGAATGCACGATTGACTTCTGTTGTTGATTTCATTTGTTTGTTATTTCCTTCTATGTTTCTCATTCTAACACTTTTGATCGTATTGCACAGGGACGAAAGCTTGACACACGTGTCTAAGGAAACCACAAGGGTTTGTTCTCATTCCCTTTTTTCTTTTTGATGAACAATTATCCAAGTAAGCCATTCCACATTGTTGATTTTCTTGGACTCGGATGTCACGCAGGTAGCTATAATCTCCCACGTGGTAAGGTCAATTGCTGCTGTAACCACAAATGCTCGACTGACTTCTGTTGTTGATTTCATTCGTTTGTTATTTTCTTCAATGTTTCTCATTCTAACACTTTTCATCGTATTGCACAGGGACGAAAGCTTGACACACGTGTCTAAGGAAACCACTTTGGTATAAGGGACTGTTCTCATTCCCTTCTTTTTGTTTAATGAACAATTATCCAAGTAAGCCATTCCACATTGTTGATTTTCTTGGACTCGGATGTCACGCAGGTAGCTAATATCTCCCACGTGGTAAGGTCAATTGCTGCTGTAACCACAAATGCACGACTGACTTTTGTTGTTAATTTCATTTGTTTGTTATTTCCTTCTATGTTTCTCATTCTAACACTTTTCATCGTATTGCACAGGGACGAAAGCTTGACACACGTGTCTAAGGAAACCACTTTGGTATAAGGGACTGTTCTCATTCCCTTCTTTTTGTTTAATGAACAATTATCCAAGTAAGCCATTCCACATTGTTGATTTTCTTGGACTCGGATGTCACGCAGGTAGCTAATATCTCCCACGTGGTAAGGTCAATTGCTGCTGTAACCACAAATGTTTGACTGACTTCTGTTGTTTATTTCATTCGTTTGTTATTTTCTTCAATGTTTCTCATTCTAACACTTTTCATCGTATTGCACAGGGACGAAAGCTTGACACACGTGTCTAAGGAAACCACTTTGGTATAAGGGACTGTTCTCATTCCCTTCTTTTTGTTTAATGAACAATTATCCAAGTAAGCCATTCCACATTGTTGATTTTCTTGGACTCGGATGTCACGCAGGTAGCTATAATCTCCCACGTGGTAAGGTCCATTGCTGCTGTAACCACGAATGCACGATTGACTTCTGTTGTTGATTTCATTTGTTTGTTATTTCCTTCTATGTTTCTCATTCTAACACTTTTCAACGTATTGCACAGGGACGAAAGCTTGACACACGTGTCTAAGGAAACCACTTTGGTATGAGGGACTGTTCTTATTCCCTTCTTTTTGTTTAATGAACAATTATCCAAGTAAGCCATTCCACATTGTTGATTTTCTTGGACTCGTATGTCACGCAGGGAGCTATAATCTCCCACGTGGTAAGGTCAATTGCTGCTGTAACCACAAATGCACGACTGACTTCTGTTGTTGATTTCATTTGTTTGTTATTTCCTTCTATGTTTCTCATTCTAACACTTTTCATCGTATTGCACAGGGACGAAAGCTTGACACACGTGTCTAAGGAAACCACATTGGTATAAGGACTGTTCTTATTCCCTTTTTCATTTTGATGAACAATTATCCACGTAAGCAATTCCACATTGTTGATTTTCTCGGACTACGATGTCACGCAGGTAGCTATAATCTCCTACGTGTTAAGGTCAATTGCTGTTGTAACCACAAATGCACGACTGACTTCTGTTGTTGATTTCATTCGTTTGTTATTTTCTTCAATGTTTCTCATTCTAATACTTTTCATCGTATTGCACAGGGACGAAAGCTTGACACACGTGTCTAAGGAAACCAATTTGGTATAAGGGACTGTGCTTATTCCCTTCTTTTTGTTTGATGAACAATTATCAAAGTAAGCCATTCCACATTGTTGATTTTCTTAGACTCGGATGTCACGCAGGTAGCTATAATCTCCCACGTGGTAAGGTAAATTGCTGCTGTAACCACAAATGCACGACTGACTTCTGTTGTTGATTTCATTCGTTTGTTATTTTCTTCAATGTTTCTCATTCTAACACTTTTCATCGTATTGCACAGGGACGAAAGCTTGACACACGTGTCTAAGGAAACCAATTTGGTATAAGGGACTGTGCTTATTCCCTTCTTTTTGTTTGATGAACAATTATCAAAGTAAGCCATTCCACATTGTTGATTTTCTTGGACTCGGATGTCACGCAGGTAGCTATAATCTCCCACGTGGTAAGGTCCATTGCTGCTGTAACCACGAATGCACGATTGACTTCTGTTGTTGATTTCATTTGTTTGTTATTTCCTTCTATGTTTCTCATTCTAACACTTTTCAACGTATTGCACAGGGACGAAAGCTTGACACACGTGTCTAAGGAAACCACTTTGGTATGAGGGACTGTTCTTATTCCCTTCTTTTTGTTTAATGAACAATTATCCAAGTAAGCCATTCCACATTGTTGATTTTCTTGGACTCGTATGTCACGCAGGGAGCTATAATCTCCCACGTGGTAAGGTCAATTGCTGCTGTAACCACAAATGCACGACTGACTTCTGTTGTTGATTTCATTTGTTTGTTATTTCCTTCTATGTTTCTCATTCTAACACTTTTCATCGTATTGCACAGGGACGAAAGCTTGACACACGTGTCTAAGGAAACCACATTGGTATAAGGGACTGTTCTTATTCCCTTTTTTCATTTTGATGAACAATTATCCAAGTAAGCAATTCCACATTGTTGATTTTCTCGGACTACGATGTCACGCAGGTAGCTATAATCTCCCACGTGTTAAGGTCAATTGCTGCTGTAACCACAAATGCACGACTGACTTCTGTTGTTGATTTCATTCGTTTGTTATTTTCTTCAATGTTTCTCATTTTAACACTTTTCATCGTATTGCACAGGGATGAAAGCTTGACACACGTGTCTAAGGAAACCAATTTGGTATAAGGGACTGTGCTTATTCCCTTCTTTTTGTTTGATGAACAATTATCAAAGTAAGCCATTCCACATTGTTGATTTTCTTAGACACGGATGTCACGCAGGTAGCTATAATCTCCCACGTGGTAAGGTAAATTGCTGCTGTAACCACAAATGCACGACTGACTTCTGTTGTTGATTTCATTCGTTTGTTATTTTCTTCAATGTTTCTCATTCTAACACTTTTCATTGTATTGCACAGGGACGAAAGCTTGACACACGTGTCTAAGGAAACCAATTTGGTATAAGGGACTGTGCTTATCCCCTTCTTTTTGTTTGATGAACAATTATCAAAGTAAGCCATTCCACATTGTTGATTTTCTCAGACTCGGATGTCACGCAGGTAGCTATAATCTCCCACGTGGTAAGGTCCATTGCTGCTGTAACCACGAATGCACGATTGACTTCTGTTGTTGATTTCATTTGTTTGTTATTTCCTTCTATGTTTCTCATTCTAACACTTTTGATCGTATTGCACAGGGACGAAAGCTTGACACACGTGTCTAAGGAAACCACAAGGGTTTGTTCTCATTCCCTTTTTTCTTTTTGATGAACAATTATCCAAGTAAGCCATTCCACATTGTTGATTTTCTTGGACTCGGATGTCACGCAGGTAGCTATAATCTCCCACGTGGTAAGGTCAATTGCTGCTGTAACCACAAATGCTCGACTGACTTCTGTTGTTGATTTCATTCGTTTGTTATTTTCTTCAATGTTTCTCATTCTAACACTTTTCATCGTATTGCACAGGGACGAAAGCTTGACACACGTGTCTAAGGAAACCACTTTGGTATAAGGGACTGTTCTCATTCCCTTCTTTTTGTTTAATGAACAATTATCCAAGTAAGCCATTCCACATTGTTGATTTTCTTGGACTCGGATGTCACGCAGGTAGCTATAATCTCCCACGTGGTAAGGTCCATTGCTGCTGTAACCACGAATGCACGATTGACTTCTGTTGTTGATTTCATTTGTTTGTTATTTCCTTCTATGTTTCTCATTCTAACACTTTTCAACGTATTGCACAGGGACGAAAGCTTGACACACGTGTCTAAGGAAACCACTCTGGTATGAGGGACTGTTCTTATTCCCTTCTTTTTGTTTAATGAACAATTATCCAAGTAAGCCATTCCACATTGTTGATTTTCTTGGACTCGTGTGTCACGCAGGGAGCTATAATCTCCCACGTGGTAAGGTCAATTGCTGCTGTAACCACAAATGCACGACTGACTTCTGTTGTTGATTTCATTTGTTTGTTATTTCCTTCTATGTTTCTCATTCTAACACTTTTCATCGTATTGCACAGGGACGAAAGCTTGACACACGTGTCTAAGGAAACCACATTGGTATAAGGACTGTTCTTATTCCCTTTTTTCATTTTGATGAACAATTATCCAAGTAAGCAATTCCACATTGTTGATTTTCTCGGACTACGATGTCACGCAGGTAGCTATAATCTCCTACGTGTTAAGGTCAATTGCTGCTGTAACCACAAATGCACGACTGACTTCTGTTGTTGATTTCATTCGTTTGTTATTTTCTTCAATGTTTCTCATTTTAACACTTTTCATCGTATTGCACAGGGACGAAAGCTTGACACACGTGTCTAAGGAAACCAATTTGGTATAAGGGACTGTGCTTATTCCCTTCTTTTTGTTTGATGAACAATTTTCAAAGTAAGCCATTCCACATTGTTGATTTTCTTAGACTCGGATGTCACGCAGGTAGCTATAATCTCCCACGTGGTAAGGTAAATTGCTGCTGTAACCACAAATGCACGACTGACTTCTGTTGTTGATTTCATTCGTTTGTTATTTTCTTCAATGTTTCTCATTCTAACACTTTTCATTGTATTGCACAGGGACGAAAGCTTGACACACGTGTCTAAGGAAACCAATTTGGTATAAGGGACTGTGCTTATTCCCTTCTTTTTGTTTGATGAACAATTATCAAAGTAAGCCATTCCACATTGTTGATTTTCTTGGACTCGGATGTCACGCAGGTAGCTATAATCTCCCACGTGGTAAGATCCATTGCTGCTGTAACCACGAATGCACGATTGACTTCTGTTGTTGATTTCATTTGTTTGTTATTTCCTTCTATGTTTCTCATTCTAACACTTTTCAACGTATTGCACAGGGACGAAAGCTTGACACACGTGTCTAAGGAAACCACTTTGGAATGAGGGACTGTTCTTATTCCCTTCTTTTTGTTTAATGAACAATTATCCACGTAAGCAATTCCACATTGTTGATTTTCTCGGACTACGATGTCACGCAGGTAGCTATAATCTCCCACGTGTTGAGGTCAATTGCTGCTGTAACCACAAATGCACGACTGACTTCTGTTGTTGATTTCATTCGTTTGTTATTTTCTTCAATGTTTCTCATTTTAACACTTTTCATCGTATTGCACAGGGATGAAAGCTTGACACACGTGTCTAAGGAAACCAATTTGGTATAAGGGACTGTGCTTATTCCCTTCTTTTTGTTTGATGAACAATTATCAAAGTAAGCCATTCCACATTGTTGATTTTCTTAGACTCGGATGTCACGCAGGTAGCTATAATCTCCCACGTGGTAAGGTAAATTGCTGCTGTAACCACAAATGCACGACTGACTTCTGTTGTTGATTTCATTCGTTTGTTATTTTCTTCAATGTTTCTCATTCTAACACTTTTCATTGTATTGCACAGGGACGAAAGCTTGACACACGTGTCTAAGGAAACCAATTTGGTATAAGGGACTGTGCTTATTCCCTTCTTTTTGTTTGATGAACAATTATCAAAGTAAGCCATTCCACATTGTTGATTTTCTTAGACTCGGATGTCACGCAGGTAGCTATAATCTCCCACGTGGTGAGGTCAATTGCTGCTGTAACCACAAATGCACGACTGACTTCTGTTGTTGATTTCATTCGTTTGTTATTTTCTCCAATGTTTCTCATTCTAACACTTTTCATCGTATTGCACAGGGACGAAAGCTTGACACACGTGTCTATGGAAACCACATCGGTATAAGGGACTGTTCTTATTCCATTCTTTCTGTATAATGATCAATTATCCAAGTAAGCCATTCCACATTGTTGATTTTCTTGGACTCGAATGTCACGCAGGTAGCTATAATCTCCCACGTGGTGAGGTCAATTGCTGCTGTAACCACAAATGCACGACTGACTTCTGTTGTTGATTTCATTTGTTTGTTATTTCCTTCAATGTTTCTCATTCTAACTCTTTTCATCGTATTACACAGGGACGAAAGCTTGACTTTCGTGTTTAAGGAAGCCACATTGGTATGAGGGACTGTTCTTATTCCCTTCTTTTTGTTTAATGAACAATTATCCGAATAAGCCATTCCACATTGTTGATTTTCTTGGACTCGGATGTCACGCAGGTAGCTATAATCTCCCACGTGGTAAGGTCAATTGCTGCTGTAACCACAAATGCACGACTGACTTCTGTTGTTTATTTCATTCGTTTGTTATTTTCTTCAATGTTTCTCATTCTAACACTTTTCATCGTATTGCACAGGGACGAAAGCTTGACACACGTGCCTAAGGAAACCATTTTGGTATAAGGGACTGTTCTTATTCCCTCCTTTTTGTTTAATGAACAATTATCCAAGTAAGCCATTCCACATTGTTGATTTTCTTGGACTCGGATGTCACGCAGGTAGCTATAATCTTTCACGTGGTAAGGTCCATTGCTGCTGTAACCACGAATGCACGATTGACTTCTGTTGTTGATTTCATTTGTTTGTTATTTCCTACTATGTTTCTCATTCTTACACTTCTCATCGTATTGCACAGGGACGAAAGCTTGACACACGTGTCCAAGGAAACCACTTTGGTATAAGGGAATGTTCTTATTCCCTTCTTTTTGTTTAATGAACAATTATCCGAATAAGCCATTCCACATTGTTGATTTTCTTGGACTCGGATGTCACGCAGGTAGCTATAATCTCTCACGTGGTAAGGTCTATTGCTGCTGTAACCACGAATGCACGATTGACTTCTGTTGTTGATTTCATTTGTTTGTTATTTCCTTCTATGTTTCTCATTCTAACACTTTTCATCGTATTGCACAGGGACGAAAGCTTGACACACGTGTCTAAGGAAACCACTTTGGTATAAGCGACTGTTCTTATTCCCTTCTTTTTGTTTAATGAACAATTATCCAAGTAAGCCATTCCACATTGTTGATTTTCTTGGACTCGGATGTCACGCAGGTAGCTATAATCTCTCACGTGGTAAGGTCCATTGCTGCTGTAACCACGAATGCACGATTGACTTCTGTTGTTGATTTCATTTGTTTGTTATTTCCTTCTATGTTTCTCATTCTAACACTTTTCATCGTATTGCACAGGGACGAAAGCTTGACACACGTGTCTAAGGAAACCACTTTGGTATATGGGACTGTTCTTATTCCCTTCTTTTTGTTTAATGAACAATTATCCAAGTAAGCCATTCCACATTGTTGATTTTCTTGGACTCGGATGTAACGCAGGTAGCTATAATCTCCCACGTGGTAAGGTCCATTGCTGCTGTAACCACGAATGCACGATTGACTTCTGTTGTTGATTTCATTTGTTTGTTATTTCCTTCTATGTTTCTCATTCTAACACTTTTCATCGTATTGCACAGGGACGAAAGCTTGACACACGCGTCTAAGGAAACCACATTGGTATGAGGGACTGTTCTAATTCCGTTTTTTCTTTTTGATGAACAATTATCCAAGTAAGCCATTCCACATTGTTGATTTTCTTGGACTAGGATGTCACGCAGCTAGCTATAATCTCCCACGTGTTAAGGTCAATTGCTGCTGTAACCACAAATGCACGACTGACTTCTGTTGTTGATTTCATTCGTTTGTTATTTTCTTCAATGTTTCTCATTCTAACACTTTTCATCGTATTGCACAGGGACGAAAGCTTGACACACGTGTCTAAGGAAACCAATTTGGTATAAGGGACTGTGCTTATTCCCTTCTTTTTGTTTAATGAACAATTATCAAAGTAAGCCATTCCACATTGTTGATTTTCTTAGACTCGGATGTCACTTAGGTAGCTATAATCTCCCACGTGGTGAGGTCAATTGCTGCTGTAACCACAAATGCACGACTGACTTCTGTTGTTGATTTCATTTGTTTGTTATTTCCTTCAATGTTTCTCATTCTAACACTTCTCATCGTATTGCACAGGGACGAAAGCTTGACACACGTGTCTAAAGAAATCACATTGGTATAAGGGACTGTTCTCATTCCCTTCTTTTTGTTTAATTAACAATTATCCAAGTAAGCCATTCCACATTGTTTATTTTCTTGGACTCGGATGACACACGGGTAGCTATAATCTTCCACGTGGTAAGGTCATTTGCTGCTGTAACCACAATTGGACGGCTGACTTCTGTTGTTGATTTCATTCGTTTGTTATTTCCATCAATGTTTCTCATTCTTACACTTCTCATCGTATTGCACAGGGACGAAAGCTTGACACACGTGTCTATGGAAACCACATTGGTTTGAGGGACTGTTCTTATTCCCTTCTTTCTGTATAATGATCAATTATCCAAGTAAGCCATTCCAAATTGTTGATTTTCATGGACTCGGATGACACGCAGGTAGCTATAATCTCCCACGTGGTAAGGTCAATTGCTGCTGTAACCACAAATGCACGACTGACTTCTGTTGTTGATTTCATTTGTTTGTTTTTTCCTTCTATGTTTCTCATTCTAACACTTTTTATCGTATTGCACAGGGACGAAAGCTTGACTTACGTGTCAAAGGAAGCCACATTGGTATGAGGGACTGTTCTTATTCCCTTTTTTCTTTTTGATGAACAATAATCCAAGTAAGCCATTCCACATTGTTGATTTTCTTGGACTAGGATTTCACGCAGCTAGCTATAATCTCTCACGTGGTAAGGTCAATTGCTGCTGTAACCACAAATGCACGACTGACTTCTGTTGTTGATTTCATTCGTTTGTTATTTTATTCAATGTTTCTCATTCTAACACTTTTCATCGTATTGCACAGGGACGAAAGCTTGACACACGTGTCTATGAAAACCACATCGGTATAAGGGACTGTTTTTATTCCATTTTTTCTGTATAATGATCAATTATCCAAGTAAGCCATTCCACATTGTTGATTTTCTTGGACTCGGATGTCACGCAGGTATCTATAATCTCCCACGTGGTAAGGTCAATTGCTGCTGTAATCACAAATGCACGACTGACTTCTGTTGTTGATTTCATTTGTTTGTTATTTCCTTCAATGTTTCTCATTCTAACTCTTTTCATCGTATTACACAGGGACGAAAGCTTGACTTACGTGTCTAAGGAAGCCACATTGGTATGAGGGACTGTTCTTATTCCGTTTTTTCTTTTTGATGAACAATTATCCAAGTAAGCCATTCCACATTGTTGATTTTCTTGGACTAGGATTTCACGCAGCTAGCTATAATCTCTCACGTGGTAAGGTCAATTGCTGCTGTAACCACAAATGCACGACTGACTTCTGTTGTTAATTTCATTTGTTTGTTATTTCCTTCTATGTTTCTCATTCTAACACTTTTCATCGTATTGCACAGGGACGAAAGCTTGACACACGTGTCCAAGGAAACCACTTTGGTATAAGGGACTGTTCTTATTCCCTTCTTTTTGTTTGATGAACAATTATCCAAGTAAGCCATTCCACATTGTTGATTTTCTTGGACTCGGATTTCACGCAGGTAGCTATAATCTCCCACTTGGTAAGGTCCATTGCAGCTGTATCCACGAATGCACGATTGACTTCTGTTGTTGATTTCATTTGTTTGTTATTTCCTTCTATGTTTCTCATTCTAACACTTTTCATCGTATTGCACAGGGACGAAAGCTTGACACACGTCTCTAAGGAAACCACTTTGGTATGAGGGACTGTTCTTATTCCCTTCTTTTTGTTTAATTAACAATTATCCAAGTAAGCCATTCCACATTGTTTATTTTCTTGGACTCGGATGACACACGGGTAGCTATAATCTCCCACGTGGTAAGGTCATTTGCTGCTGTAACCACAATTGGACGGCTGACTTCTGTTGTTGATTTCATTCGTTTGTTATTTCCATCAATGTTTCTCATTCTAACACTTCTCATCGTA
Organism: Harmonia axyridis; assembly: GCF_914767665.1. Classification (NCBI taxonomy): domain Eukaryota; kingdom Metazoa; phylum Arthropoda; class Insecta; order Coleoptera; family Coccinellidae; genus Harmonia; species Harmonia axyridis. The sequence goes on from NC_059503.1 coordinate 46,772,171, forward strand.
TTGCACAGGGACGAAAGCTTGACACACGTGTCTATGGAAACCACATTGGTTTGAGGGACTGTTCTTATTCCCTTCTTTTTGTTCAATGAACAATTATCCAAGTAAGCCATTCCACATTGTTGATTTTCTTGGACTCGGATGTAACGCAGGTAGCTATAATCTCCCACGTGGTAAGGTCAATTGCTGCTGTAACCACAAATGCACGACTGACTTCTGTTGTTGATTTGATTTGTTTGTTATTTCCTTCAATGTTTCTTATTCTAACACTTCTCATCGTATTGCACAGGGACGAAAGATGACACACGTGTCTAAGGAAACAACTTTGGTATAAGGACTGTTCTTATTCCCTTCTTTTTGTTTAATGAACAATTATCCAAGTAAGCCATTCCACATTGTTGATTTTCTTGGACTCGGATGTCACGCAGGTAGCTATAATCTCCCACGTGGTAAGGTCAATTGCTGCTGTAACCACAAATGCACGACTGACTTCTGTTGTTGATTTGATTTGTTTGTTATTTCCTTCAATGTTTCTTATTCTAACACTTCTCATCGTATTGCACAGGGACGAAAGCTTGACACACGTGTCTAAAGAAATCACATTGGTATAAGGGACTGTTCTCATTCCCTTATTTTTGTTTAATTAACAATTATCCAAGTAAGCCATTCCACATTGTTTATTTTCTTGGACTCGGATGACACACGGGTAGCTATAATCTCCCACGTGGTAAGGTCATTTGCTGCTGTAACCACAATTGGACGGCTGACTTCTGTTGTTGATTTCATTCGTTTGTTATTTCCATCAATGTTTCTCATTCTAACACTTCTCATCGTATTGCACAGGGACGAAAGCTTGACACACGTGTCTATGGAAACCACATTGGTTTGAGGGACTGTTCTTATTCCCTTCTTTCTGTATAATGATCAATTATCCAAGTAAGCCATTCCACATTGTTGATTTTCATGGACTCGGATGACACGCAGGTAGCTATAATCTCCCACGTGGTAAGGTTAATTGCTGCTGTAACCACAAATGCACGACTGACTTCTGTTGTTGATTTCATTTGTTTGTTTTTTCCTTCTATGTTTCTCATTCTAACACTTTTTATCGTATTGCACAGGGACGAAAGCTTGACTTACGTGTCAAAGGAAGCCACAATGGTATGAGGGACTGTTCTTATTCCCTTTTTTCTTTTTGATGAACAATTATCCAAGTAAGCCATTCCACATTGTTGATTTTCTTGGACTCGGATGTCACGCAGGTAGCTATAATCTCCCACGTGGTAAGGTCAATTGCTGCTGTAACCACAAATGCACGACTGACTTCTGTTGTTGATTTCATTCGTTTGTTATTTTATTCAATGTTTCTCATTCTAACACTTTTCATCGTATTGCACAGGGACGAAAGCTTGACACACGTGTCTATGGAAACCACATCGGTATAAGGGACTGTTCTTATTCCATTCTTTCTGTATAATGATCAATTATCCAAGTAAGCCATTCCACATTGTTGATTTTCTTGGACTCGGATGTCACGCAGGTATCTATAATCTCCCACGTGGTAAGGTCAATTGCTGCTGTAACCACAAATGCACGACTGACTTCTGTTGTTGATTTCATTTGTTTGTTATTTCCTTCAATGTTTCTCATTCTAACTCTTTTCATCGTATTACACAGGGACGAAAGCTTGACTTACGTGTCTAAGGAAGCCACATTGGTATGAGGGACTGTTCTTATTCCGTTTTTTCTTTTTGATGAACAATTATCCAAGTAAGCCATTCCACATTGTTGATTTTCTTGGACTAGGATGTCACGCAGCTAGCTATAATCTCCCACGTGGTAAGGTCAATTGCTGCTGTAACCACAAATGCTCGACTGACTTCTGTTGTTGATTTCATTCGTTTGTTATTTTCTTCAATGTTTCTCATTCTAACACTTTTCATCGTATTGCACAGGGACGAAAGCTTGACACACGTGTCCAAGGAAATCACTTTGGTATAAGGGACTGTTCTTATTCCCTTCTTTTTGTTTAATGAACAATTATCCAAGTAAGCCATTCCACATTGTTGATTTTCTTGGACTCGTATGTCACGCAGGTAGCTATAATCTCCCACGTGGTAAGGTCCATTGCTGCTGTAACCACGAATGCACGATTGACTTCTGTTGTTGATTTCATTTGTTTGTTATTTCCTTCTATGTTTCACATTCTAACACTTTTCATCGTATTGCACAGGGACGAAAGCTTGACACACGTGTCTAAGGAAACCACTTTGGTATAAGGGACTGTTCTTATTTCCTTCTTTTTGTTCAATGAACAATTATTCCAGTAAGCCATTCCACATTAATGATTTTCTTGGACTCGGATGTAACGCAGGTAGCTATAATCTCCCACGTGGTAAGGTCAATTTCTGCTGTAACCACAAATGCACGACTGACTTCTGTTGTTGATTTCATTTGTTTGTTTTTTTCTTCTATGTTTCTCATTCTAACATTTTTTATCTTATTGCACAGGGACGAAAGCTTGACACACGTGTCTAAGGAAACCACTTTGGTATAGGGGACTGTTCTTATTCCCTTTTTTCTTTTTGATGAACAATTATCCAAGTAAGCCATTACACATTGTTGATTTTCTTGGACTCGGATGTCACGCAGGTAGCTATAATCTCCCACGTGGTGAGGTCAATTGCTGCTGTAACCACAAATGCACGATTGACTTCTGTTGTTGATTTCATTTGTTTGTTATTTCCTTCTATGTTTCTCATTCTAACACTTTTGATCGTATTGCACAGGGACGAAAGCTTGACACACGTGTCTAAGGAAACCACAAGGGTTTGTTCTCATTCCCTTTTTTCTTTTTGATGAACAATTATCCAAGTAAGCCATTCCACATTGTTGATTTTCTTGGACTCGGATGTCACGCAGGTAGCTATAATCTCCCACGTGGTGAGGTTAATTGCTGCTGTAACCACAAATGCACGATTGACTTATGTTGTTGATTTCATTCGTTTGTTATTTCCTTCTATGTTTCTAATTCTAACACTTTTGATCGTATTGCACAAAGACGAAAGCTTGACACACGTGTCTAAGGAAACCACTTTGGTATAAGGGACTGTTCTTATTTCCTTCTTTTTGTTCAATGAACAATTATTCCAGTGAGCCATTCCACATTGTTGATTTTCTTGGACTCGGATGTCACGCAGGTAGCTATAATCTCCCACGTGGTGAGGTTAATTGCTGCTGTAACCACAAATGCACGATTGACTTATGTTGTTGATTTCATTCGTTTGTTATTTTCTTCAATGTTTCTCATTCTAACACTTTTCATCGTATTGCACAGGGACGAAAGCTTGACACACGTGTCTAAGGAAACCACATTGGTATAAGGGACTGTTCTTATTCCCTTTCTTCATTTTGATGAACAATTATCCAAGTAAGCAATTCCACATTGTTGATTTTCTCGGACTACGATGTCACGCAGGTAGCTATAATCTCCCACGTGTTAAGGTCAATTGCTGCTGTAACCACAAATGAACGACTGACTTCTGTTGTTGATTTCATTCGTTTGTTATTTTCTTCAAAGTTTTAACACTTTTCCTCGTAATGCACAGGGACGAAAGCTTGACACACGTGTCTAAGGAAACCAATTTGGTATAAGGGACTGTGCTTATTCCCTTCTTTTTGTTTGATGAACAATTATCAAAGTAAGCCATTCCACATTGTTGATTTTCTTAGACTCGGATGTCACGCAGGTAGCTATAATCTCCCACGTGGTAAGGTCAATTGCTGCTGTAACCACAAATGCACGACTGACTTCTGTTGTTGATTTCATTCGTTTGTTATTTTCTTCAATGTTTCTCATTCTAACACTTTTCATTGTATTGCACAGGGACGAAAGCTTGACACACGTGTCTAAGGAAACCAATTTGGTTAAGGGACTGTGCTTATTCCCTTCTTCTTGTTTGATGAACAATTATCAAAGTAAGCCATTCCACATTGTTGATTTTCTTAGACTCGGATGTCACGCAGGTAGCTATAATCTCCCACGTGGTAAGGTCCATTGCTGCTGTAACCACGAATGCACGATTGACTTCTGTTGTTGATTTCATTTGTTTGTTATTTCCTTCTATGTTTCTCATTCTAACACTTTTGATCGTATTGCACAGGGACAAAAGCTTGACACACGTGTCTAAGGAAACCACAAGGGTTTGTTCTCATTCCCTTTTTTCTTTTTGATGAACAATTATCCAAGTAAGCCATTCCACATTGTTGATTTTCTTGGACTCGGATGTCACGCAGGTAGCTATAATCTCCCACGTGGTAAGGTCAATTGCTGCTGTAACCACAAATGCTCGACTGACTTCTGTTGTTGATTTCATTCGTTTGTTATTTTCTTCAATGTTTCTCATTCTAACACTTTTCATCGTATTGCACAGGGACGAAAGCTTGACACACGTGTCTAAGGAAACCACTTTGGTATAAGGGACTGTTCTCATTCCCTTCTTTTTGTTTAATGAACAATTATCCAAGTAAGCCATTCCACATTGTTGATTTTCTTGGACTCGGATGTCACGCAGGTAGCTAATATCTCCCACGTGGTAAGGTCAATTGCTGCTGTAACCACAAATGCACGACTGACTTTTGTTGTTAATTTCATTTGTTTGTTATTTCCTTCTATGTTTCTCATTCTAACACTTTTCATCGTATTGCACAGGGACGAAAGCTTGACACACGTGTCTAAGGAAACCACTTTGGTATAAGGGACTGTTCTCATTCCCTTCTTTTTGTTTAATGAACAATTATCCAAGTAAGCCATTCCACATTGTTGATTTTCTTGGACTCGGATGTCACGCAGGTAGCTAATATCTCCCACGTGGTAAGGTCAATTGCTGCTGTAACCACAAATGTTTGACTGACTTCTGTTGTTTATTTCATTCGTTTGTTATTTTCTTCAATGTTTCTCATTCTAACACTTTTCATCGTATTGCACAGGGACGAAAGCTTGACACACGTGTCTAAGGAAACCACTTTGGTATAAGGGACTGTTCTCATTCCCTTCTTTTTGTTTAATGAACAATTATCCAAGTAAGCCATTCCACATTGTTGATTTTCTTGGACTCGGATGTCACGCAGGTAGCTATAATCTCCCACGTGGTAAGGTCCATTGCTGCTGTAACCACGAATGCACGATTGACTTCTGTTGTTGATTTCATTTGTTTGTTATTTCCTTCTATGTTTCTCATTCTAACACTTTTCAACGTATTGCACAGGGACGAAAGCTTGACACACGTGTCTAAGGAAACCACTTTGGTATGAGGGACTGTTCTTATTCCCTTCTTTTTGTTTAATGAACAATTATCCAAGTAAGCCATTCCACATTGTTGATTTTCTTGGACTCGTATGTCACGCAGGGAGCTATAATCTCCCACGTGGTAAGGTCAATTGCTGCTGTAACCACAAATGCACGACTGACTTCTGTTGTTGATTTCATTTGTTTGTTATTTCCTTCTATGTTTCTCATTCTAACACTTTTCATCGTATTGCACAGGGACGAAAGCTTGACACACGTGTCTAAGGAAACCACATTGGTATAAGGACTGTTCTTATTCCCTTTTTTCATTTTGATGAACAATTATCCACGTAAGCAATTCCACATTGTTGATTTTCTCGGACTACGATGTCACGCAGGTAGCTATAATCTCCTACGTGTTAAGGTCAATTGCTGCTGTAACCACAAATGCACGACTGACTTCTGTTGTTGATTTCATTCGTTTGTTATTTTCTTCAATGTTTCTCATTTTAACACTTTTCATCGTATTGCACAGGGACGAAAGCTTGACACACGTGTCTAAGGAAACCAATTTGGTATAAGGGACTGTGCTTATTCCCTTCTTTTTGTTTGATGAACAATTATCCAAGTAAGCCATTCCACATTGTTGATTTTCTTGGACTCGGATGTCACGCAGGTAGCTATAATCTCCCACGTGGTAAGGTCAATTGCTGCTGTAACCACAAATGCTCGACTGACTTCTGTTGTTGATTTCATTCGTTTGTTATTTTCTTCAATGTTTCTCATTCTAACACTTTTCATCGTATTGCACAGGGACGAAAGCTTGACACACGTGTCTAAGGAAACCACTTTGGTATAAGGGACTGTTCTCATTCCCTTCTTTTTGTTTAATGAACAATTATCCAAGTAAGCCATTCCACATTGTTGATTTTCTTGGACTCGGATGTCACGCAGGTAGCTATAATCTCCCACGTGGTAAGGTCCATTGCTGCTGTAACCACGAATGCACGATTGACTTCTGTTGTTGATTTCATTTGTTTGTTATTTCCTTCTATGTTTCTCATTCTAACACTTTTCAACGTATTGCACAGGGACGAAAGCTTGACACACGTGTCTAAGGAAACCACTCTGGTATGAGGGACTGTTCTTATTCCCTTCTTTTTGTTTAATGAACAATTATCCACGTAAGCCATTCCACATTGTTGATTTTCTTGGACTCGTATGTCACGCAGGGAGCTATAATCTCCCACGTGGTAAGGTCAATTGCTGCTGTAACCACAAATGCACGACTGACTTCTGTTGTTGATTTCATTTGTTTGTTATTTCCTTCTATGTTTCTCATTCTAACACTTTTCATCGTATTGCACAGGGACGAAAGCTTGACACACGTGTCTAAGGAAACCACATTGGTATAAGGACTGTTCTTATTCCCTTTTTTCATTTTGATGAACAATTATCCACGTAAGCAATTCCACATTGTTGATTTTCTCGGACTACGATGTCACGCAGGTAGCTATAATCTCCTACGTGTTAAGGTCAATTGCTGCTGTAACCACAAATGCACGACTGACTTCTGTTGTTGATTTCATTCGTTTGTTATTTTCTTCAATGTTTCTCATTTTAACACTTTTCATCGTATTGCACAGGGACGAAAGCTTGACACACGTGTCTAAGGAAACCAATTTGGTATAAGGGACTGTGCTTATTCCCTTCTTTTTGTTTGATGAACAATTATCAAAGTAAGCCATTCCACATTGTTGATTTTCTTAGACTCGGATGTCACGCAGGTAGCTATAATCTCCCACGTGGTAAGGTAAATTGCTGCTGTAACCACAAATGCACGACTGACTTCTGTTGTTGATTTCATTCGTTTGTTATTTTCTTCAATGTTTCTCATTCTAACACTTTTCATTGTATTGCACAGGGACGAAAGCTTGACACACGTGTCTAAGGAAACCAATTTGGTATAAGGGACTGTGCTTATTCCCTTCTTTTTGTTTGATGAACAATTATCAAAGTAAGCCATTCCACATTGTTGATTTTCTTGGACTCGGATATCACGCAGGTAGCTATAATCTCCCACGTGATAAGGTCCATTGCTGCTGTAACCACGAATGCACGATTGACTTCTGTTGTTGATTTCATTTGTTTGTTATTTCCTTCTATGTTTCTCATTCTAACACTTTTCAACGTATTGCACAGGGACGAAAGCTTGACACACGTGTCTAAGGAAACCACTTTGGTATGAGGGACTGTTCTTATTCCCTTCTTTTTGTTTAATGAACAATTATCCAAGTAGGCCATTCCACATTGTTGATTTTCTTGGACTCGTATGTCACGCAGGGAGCTATAATCTCCCACGTGGTAAGGTCAATTGCTGCTGTAACCACAAATGCACGACTGACTTCTGTTGTTGATTTCATTTGTTTGTTATTTCCTTCTATGTTTCTCATTCTAACACTTTTCATCGTATTGCACAGGGACGAAAGCTTGACACACGTGTCTAAGGAAACCACATTGGTATAAGGACTGTTCTTATTCCCTTTTTTCATTTTGATGAACAATTATCCACGTAAGCAATTCCACATTGTTGATTTTCTCGGACTACGATGTCACGCAGGTAGCTATAATCTCCCACGTGTTAAGGTCAATTGCTGCTGTAACCACAAATGCACGACTGACTTCTGTTGTTGATTTCATTCGTTTGTTATTTTCTTCAATGTTTCTCATTTTAACACTTTTCATCGTATTGCACAGGGATGAAAGCTTGACACACGTGTCTAAGGAAACCAATTTGGTATAAGGGACTGTGCTTATTCCCTTCTTTTTGTTTGATGAACAATTATCAAAGTAAGCCATTCCACATTGTTGATTTTCTTAGACTCGGATGTCACGCAGGTAGCTATAATCTCCCACGTGGTAAGGTAAATTGCTGCTGTAACCACAAATGCACGACTGACTTCTGTTGTTGATTTCATTCGTTTGTTATTTTCTTCAATGTTTCTCATTCTAACACTTTTCATTGTATTGCACAGGGACGAAAGCTTGACACACGTGTCTAAGGAAACCAATTTGGTATAAGGGACTGTGCTTATTCCCTTCTTTTTGTTTGATGAACAATTATCAAAGTAAGCCATTCCACATTGTTGATTTTCTCAGACTCGGATGTCACGCAGGTAGCTATAATCTCCCACGTGGTGAGGTCAATTGCTGCTGTAACCACAAATGCACGACTGACTTCTGTTGTTGATTTCATTCGTTTGTTATTTTCTCCAATGTTTCTCATTCTAACACTTTTCATCGTCTTGCACAGGGACGAAAGCTTGACACACGTGTCTATGGAAACCACATCGGTATAAGGGACTGTTCTTATTCCATTCTTTCTGTATAATGATCAATTATCCAAGTAAGCCATTCCACATTGTTGATTTTCTTGGACTCGAATGTCACGCAGGTAGCTATAATCTCCCACGTGGTGAGGTCAATTGCTGCTGTAACCACAAATGCACGACTGACTTCTGTTGTTGATTTCATTTGTTTGTTATTTCCTTCAATGTTTCTCATTCTAACTCTTTTCATCGTATTACACAGGGACGAAAGCTTGACTTTCGTGTTTAAGGAAGCCACATTGGTATGATTGACTTCTGTTGTTGATTTCATTTGGTTGTTATTTCCTTCTATGTTTCTCATTCTGACACTTTTCATCGTATTGCACAGGGACGAAAGCTTGACACACGTCTCTAAGGAAACCACTTTGGTATGAGGGACTGTTCTTATTCCCTTCTTTTTGTTTAATGAACAATTATCCAAGTAAGCCATTCCACATTGTTGATTTTCTTGGACTCAGATGTCACGCAGGGAGCTATAATCTCCCACGTGGTAAGGTCAATTGCTGCTGTAACCATAAATGCACGATTGACTTATGTTGTTGATTTCATTCGTTTGTTATTTTCTTCGATGTTTCACATTCTAACACTTCTCATCGTATTGCACAGGGACGAAAACTTGACACACGTGTCTAAGGAAACCACTTTGGTATAAAGGACTGTTCTTATTCCCTTCTTTTTGTTCAATGAACAATTATCCAAGTAAGCCATTCAACATTGTTGATTTTCTTGGACTCGGATGTAACGCAGGTAGCTATAATCTCCCACGTGGTAAGGTCAATTGCTGCTGTAACCACAAATGCACGACTGACTTCTGTTGTTGATTTCATTCGTTTGTTATTTTCTTCAACGTTTCTCATTCTAACACTTTTCAAGGTATTGCACAGGGACGAAAGCTTGACACACGTGTCTAAGGAAACAACTTTGGTATAAGGACTGTTCTTATTCCCTTCTTTTTGTTAAATGAACAATTATCCAAGTAAGCCATTCCACATTGTTGATTTTCTTGGACTCGGATGTCACGCAGGTAGCTATAATCTCCCACGTGGTAAGGTCAATTGCTGCTGTAACCACAAATGCACGACTGACTTCTGTTGTTGATTTCATTTGGTTGTTATTTCCTTCTATGTTTCTCATTCTGACACTTTTCATCGTATTGCACAGGGACGAAAGCTTGACACACGTCTCTAAGGAAACCACTTTGGTATGAGGGACTGTTCTTATTCCCTTCTTTTTGTTTAATGAACAATTATCCAAGTAAGCCATTCCACATTGTTGATTTTCTTGGACTCGGATGTCACGCAGGTAGCTATAATCTCTCACGTGGTAAGGTCCATTGCTGCTGTGACCACGAATGCACGATTGACTTCTGTTGTTGATTTCATTTGTTTGTTATATCCTTCTATGTTTCTCATTCTTACACTTTTCATCGTATTGCACAGGGACGAAAGCTTGACACACGTGTCTAAGGAAACCACTTTGGTATAAGGGACTGTTCTTATTCCCTTCTTTTTGTTTAATGAACAATTATCCAAGTAAGCCATTCCACATTGTTGATTTTCTTGGACTCGGATGTAACGCAGGTAGCTATAATCTCCCACGTGGTAAGGTCCATTGCTGCTGTAACCACGAATGCACGATTGACTTCTGTTGTTGATTTCATTTGTTTGTTATTTCCTTCTATGTTTCTCATTCTAACACTTTTCATCGTATTGCACAGGGACGAAAGCTTGACACACGCGTCTAAGGAAACCACATTGGTATAAGGGACTGTTCTTATTCCCTTTTTTCATTTTGATGAACAATTATCCAAGTAAGCCATTCCACATTGTTGATTTTCTTGGACTCGGATGTCACGTAGGTAGCTATAATCTCCCACGTGTTGAGGTCAATTGCTGCTGTAACCACAGATGCTCGACTGACTTCTGTTGTTGATCTCATTCGTTTGTTATTTTCTTCAATGTTTCTCATTCTAACACTTTTCATCGTATTGCACAGGGACGAAAGCTTGACACACGTGTCTAAGGAAACCAATTTGGTATAAGAGACTGTGCTTATTCCCTTCTTTTTGTTTAATGAACAATTATCAAAGTAAGCCATTCCACATTGTTGATTTTCTTAGACTCGGATGTCACGCAGGTAGCTATAATCTCCCACGTGGTAAGGTCAATTGCTGCTGTAACCACAAATGCACGACTGACTTCTGTTGTTGATTTCATTTGTTTGTTATTTTATTCAATGTTTCTCATTCTAACACTTTTCATCGTATTGCACAGGGACGAAAGCTTGACACACGTGTCTATGGAAACCACATCGGTATAAGGGACTGTTCTTATTTCCTTTTTTCTTTTTGATGAACAATTATCCAAGTAAGCCATTCCACATTGTTGATTTTCTTGGACTCGGATGTCACGCAGGTAGCTATAATCTCCCACGTAGTAAGGTCAATTGCTGCTGTTACCACAAATGCACGACTGACTTCTGTTGTTGATTTCATTCGTTTGTTATTTTATTCAATGTTTCTCATTCTAACACTTTTCATCGTATTGCACAGGGACGAAAGCTTGACACACGTGTCTATGAAAACCACATCGGTATAAGGGACTGTTCTTATTCCCTTCTTATTGTTTAAAGAACAATTATCCAAGTACGCCATTCCACATTGTTGATTTTCTTGGACTCGGATGTCACGCAGGTAGCTATAATCTCTCACGTGGTAAGGTCCATTGCTGCTGTGACCACGAATGCACGATTGACTTCTGTTGTTGATTTCATTTGTTTGTTATTTCCTTCTATGTTTCTCATTCTAACACTTTTCATCGTATTGCACAGGGACGAAAGCTTGACACACGCGTCTAAGGAAACCACATTGGTATAAGGGACTGTTCTTATTCCCTTTTTCCATTTTGATGAACAATTATCCAAGTAAGCCATTCCACATTGTTGATTTTCTTGGACTCGGATGTCACGTAGGTAGCTATAATCTCCCACGTGTTGAGGTCAATTGCTGCTGTAACCACAAATGCTCGACTGACTTCTGTTGTTGATCTCATTCGTTTGTTATTTTCTTCAATGTTTCTCATTCTAACACTTTTCATCGTATTGCACAGGGACGAAAGCTTGACACACGTGTCTAAGGAAACCAATTTGGTATAAGAGACTGTGCTTATTCCCTTCTTTTTGTTTAATGAACAATTATCAAAGTAAGCCATTCCACATTGTTGATTTTCTTAGACTCGGATGTCACGCAGGTAGCTATAATCTCCCACGTGGTAAGGTCAATTGCTGCTGTAACCACAAATGCACGACTGACTTCTGTTGTTGATTTCATTTGTTTGTTATTTCCTTCAATGTTTCTTATTCTAACACTTCTCATCGTATTGCACAGGGACGAAAGCTTGACACACGTGTCTAAAGAAATCACATTGGTATAAGGGACTGTTCTCATTCCCTTCTTTTTGTTTAATTAACAATTATCCAAGTGAGCCATTCCACATTGTTTATTTTCTTGGACTCGGATGACACACGGGTAGCTATAATCTCCCACGTGGTAAGGTCATTTGCTGCTGTAACCACAATTGGAAGGCTGACTTCTGTTGTTGATTTCATTTGTTTGTTATTTCCATCAATGTTTCTCATTCTAACACTTCTCATCGTATTGCACAGGGACGAAAGCTTGACACACGTGTCTATGGAAACCACATTGATATAAGGGACTGTTCTTATTCCCTTCTTTCTGTATAATGATCAATTATTCAAGTAAGCCATTCCACATTGTTGATTTTCATGGACTCGGATGACACGCAGGTAGCTATAATCTCCCACGTGGTAAGGTCAATTGCTGCTGTAACCACAAATGCACGACTGACTTCTGTTGTTGATTTCATTTGTTTGTTTTTTCCTTCTATGTTTCTCATTCTAACACTTTTTATCGTATTGCACAGGGACGAAAGCTTGACTTACGTGTCTAAGGAAGCCACATTGGTATGAGGGACTGTTCTTATTCCCTTTTTCTTTTTGATGAACAATTATCCAAGTAAGCCATTCCACATTGTTGATTTTCTTGGACTCGGATGTCACGCAGGTAGCTATAATCTCCCACGTAGTAAGGTCAATTGCTGCTGTTACCACAAATGCACGACTGACTTCTGTTGTTGATTTCATTCGTTTGTTATTTTATTCAATGTTTCTCATTCTAACACTTCTCATCGTATTGCACAGGGACGAAAGCTTGACACACGTGTCTATGAAAACCACATCGGTATAAGGGACTGTTCTTATTCCATTCTTTCTGTATAATGATCAATTATCCAAGTAAGCCATTCCACATTGTTGATTTTCTTGGACTCGGATGTCAAGCAGGTATCTATAATCTCCCACGTGGTAAGGTCAATTGCTGCTGTAACCACAAATGCACGACTGACTTCTGTTGTTGATTTCATTTGTTTGTTATTTCCTTCAATGTTTCTCATTCTAACTCTTTTCATCGTATTACACAGGGACGAAAGCTCGACTTACGTGTCTAAGGAAGCCACATTGGTATGAGGGACTGTTCTTATTCGGTTTTTTCTTTTTGATGAACAATTATCCAAGTAAGCCATTCCACATTGTTGATTTTCTTGGACTAGGATGTCACGCAGCTAGCTATAATCTCCCACGTGTTGAGGTCAATTGCTGCTGTAACCACAAATGCACGACTGACTTCTGTTGTTGATTTCATTCGTTTGTTATTTTCTTCAATGTTTCTCATTCTAACACTTTTCATCGTATTGCCCAGGGACGAAAGCTTGACACACGTGTCTAAGGAAACCAATTTGGTATAAGGGACTGTGCTTATTCCCTTCTTTTTGTTTAATGAACAATTATCAAAGTAAGCCATTCCACATTGTTGATTTTCTTGGACTCGGATGTCACGCAGGTAGCTATAATCTCTCACGTGGTAAGGTCCATTGCTGCTGTAACCACGAATGCACGATTGACTTCTGTTGTTGATTTCATTTGTTTGTTATTTCCTTCTATGTTTCTCATTCTAACACTTTTCATCGTATTGCACAGGGACGAAAGCTTGACACACGTGTCTAAGGAAATCACATTGGTATAAGGGACTGTTCTCATTCCCTTCTTTTTGTTTAATTAACAATTATCCAAGTAAGCCATCCAACATTGTTTATTTTCTTGGACTCGGATGTCACGCAGGTAGCTATAATCTCCCACGTGGTAAGGTCAATTGCTGCTGTAACCACAAATGCACGACTGACTTCTGTTGTTGATTTCATTTGTTTGTTATTTCCTTCAATGTTTCTTATTCTAACACTTCTCATCGTATTGCACAGGGACGAAAGCTTGACACACGTGTCTAAAGAAATCACATTGGTATAAGGGACTGTTCTCATTCCCTTCTTTTTGTTTAATTAACAATTATCCAAGTAAGCCATTCCACATTGTTTATTGTCTTGGACTCGGATGACACACGGGTAGCTATAATCTCCCACGTGGTAAGGTCATTTGCTGCTGTAACCACAATTGGACGGCTGACTTCTGTTGTTGATTTCATTTGTTTGTTATTTCCATCAATGTTTCTCATTCTAACACTTCTCATCGTATTGCACAGGGACGAAAGCTTGACACACGTGTCTATGGAAACCACATTGGTATGAGGGACTGTTCTTATTCCCTTCTTTCTGTATAATGATCAATTATCCAAGTAAGCCATTCCACATTGTTGATTTTCATGGACTCGGATGTCACGCAGGTAGCTATAATCTCCCACGTGGTAAGGTCAATTGCTGCTGAAACCACAAATGCACGACTGACTTCTGTTGTTGATTTCATTCGTTTGTTATTTTATTCAATGTTTCTCATTCTAACACTTTTCATCGTATTGCACAGGGACGAAAGCTTGACACACGTGTCTATAAAAACCACATCGGTATAAGGGACTGTTCTTATTCCATTCTTTCTGTATAATGATAAATTATCCAAGTAAGCCATTCCACATTGTTGATTTTCTTGGACTCGGATGTCACGCAGGTATCTATAATCTCCCACGTGGTAAGGTCAATTGCTGCTGTAACCAGAAATGCACGACTGACTTCTGTTGTTGATTTCATTTGTTTGTTATTTCCTTCAATGTTTCTCATTCTAACTCTTTTCATCGTATTACACAGGGACGAAAGCTTGACTTACGTGTCTAAGGAAGCCACATTGGTATGAGGGACTGTTCTTATTCCGTTTTTTCTTTTTGATGAACAATTATCCAAGTAAGCCATTCCACATTGTTGATTTTCTTGGACTAGGATGTCACGCAGCTAGCTATAATCTCCCACGTGGTGAGGTCAATTGCTGCTGTAACCACAAATGCACGACTGACTTCTGTTGTTAATTTCATTTGTTTGTTATTTCCTTCTATGTTTCTCATTCTGACACTTTTCATCGTATTGCACAGGGACGAAAGCTTGACACACGTGTCTAAGGAAACCACAAGGGTTTGTTCTCATTCCCTTTTTTCTTTTTGATGAACAATTATCCAAGTAAGCCATTCCACATTGTTGATTTTCTTGGACTCGGATGTCACGTAGGTAGCTATAATCTCCCACGTGGTGAGGTCAATCGCTGCTGTAACCACAAATGCTCGACTGACTTCTGTTGTTGATTTCATTCGTTTGTTATTTTCTTCAATGTTTCTCATTCTAACACTTTTCATCATATTGCACAGGGACGAAAGCTTGACACACGTGTCCAAGGAAACCACTTTGGTATAAGGGACTGTTCTTATTCCCTTCTTTTTGTTTAATGAACAATTATCCAACTAAGCCATTCCACATTGTTGATTTTTTCGGACTCGGATGTCACGCAGGTAGCTATAATCTCCCACTTGGTAAGGTCCATTGCAGCTGTATCCACGAATGCACGATTGACTTCTGTTGTTGATTTCATTTGGTTGTTATTTCCTTCTATGTTTCTCATTCTGACACTTTTCATCGTATTGCACAGGGACGAAAGCTTGACACACGTCTCTAAGGAAACCACTTTGGTATGAGGGACTGTTCTTATTCCCTTCTTTTTGTTTAATGAACAATTATCCAAGTAAGCCATTCCACATTGTTGATTTTCTTGGACTCAGATGTCACGCAGGGAGCTATAATCTCCCACGTGGTAAGGTCAATTGCTGCTGTAACCATAAATGCACGATTGACTTATGTTGTTGATTTCATTCGTTTGTTATTTTCTTCGATGTTTCACATTCTAACACTTCTCATCGTATTGCACAGGGACGAAAGCTTGACACACGTGTCTAAGGAAACCACTTTGGTATAAAGGACTGTTCTTATTCCCTTCTTTTTGTTCAATGAACAATTATCCAAGTAAGCCATTCCACATTGTTGATTTTCTTGGACTCGGATGTAACGCAGGTAGCTATAATCTCCCACGTGGTAAGGTCAATTGCTGCTGTAACCACAAATGCACGACTGACTTCTGTTGTTGATTTCATTCGTTTGTTATTTTCTTCAACGTTTCTCATTCTAACACTTTTCAAGGTATTGCACAGGGACGAAAGCTTGACACACGTGTCTAAGGAAACAACTTTGGTATAAGGACTGTTCTTATTCCCTTCTTTTTGTTAAATGAACAATTATCCAAGTAAGCCATTCCACATTGTTGATTTTCTTGGACTCGGATGTCACGCAGGTAGCTATAATCTCCCACGTGGTAAGGTCAATTGCTGCTGTAACCACAAATGCACGACTGACTTCTGTTGTTGATTTCATTTGTTTGTTTTTTCCTTCTATGTTTCTCATTCTAACATTTTTTATCGTATTGCACAGGGACAAAAGCTTGACACACGAGTCTAAGGAAACCACATTGGTATAAGGGACTCTTCTTATTCCCTTTTTTCTTTTTGATGAACAATTATCCAAATAAGCCATTCCACATTGTTGATTTTCTTGGACTCGGATGTCACGCAGGTAGCTATAATCTCCCACGTGGTAAGGTCAATTGCTGCTGTAACCACAAATGCACGACTGACTTCTGTTGTTGATTTCAATCGTTTGTTATTTTCTTCAATGTTTCTCATTCTAACACTTTTCATCGTATTGCACAGGGACGAAAGCTTGACACACGTGTCTAAGGAAACCAATTTGGTATAAGGGACTGTGCTTATTCCATTCTTTTTGTTTAATGAACAATTATCAAAGTAAGCCATTCCACATTGTTGATTTTCTTAGACTCGGATGTAACGCAGGTAGCTATAATCTCCCACGTGGTAAGGTCAATTGCTGCTGTAACCACAAATGCACGAATGAATTCTGTTGATGATTTCATTTGTTTGTTATTTCCTTCAATGTTTCTCATTCTAACACTTCTCATCGTATTGCACAGGGACGAAAGCTTGACACACGTGTCTAAAGAAATCACATTGGTATAAGGGACTGTTCTCATCCCTTCTTTTTGTTTAATTAACAATTATTCAAGTAAGCCATTCCACATTGTTTATTTTCTTGGACTCGGATGACACACGGGTAGCTATAATCTCCCACGTGGTAAGGTCATTTGCTGCTGTAACCACAATTGGACGGCTGACTTCTGTTGTTGATTTCATTTGTTAGTTATTTCCATCAATGTTTCTCATTCTAACACTTCTCATCGTATTGCACAGGGACGAAAGCTTGACACACGTGTCTATGGAAACCACATTGGTATAAGGGACTGTTCTTATTCCCTTCTTTCTGTATAATGATCAATTATTCATGTAAGCCATTCCACATTGTTGATTTTCATGGACTCGGATGTCACGCAGGTATCTTAATCTCCCACGTGGTAAGGTCAATTGCTGCTGTAACCACAAATGCACGACTGACTTCTGTTGTTGATTTCATTTGTTTGTTATTTCCTTCAATGTTTCTCATTCTAACTCTTTTCATCGTATTACACAGGGACGAAAGCTTGACTTACGTGTCTAAGGAAGCCACATTGGTATGAGGGACTGTTCTTATACCGTTTTTTCTTTTTGATGAACAATTATCCAAGTAAGCCATTCCACATTGTTGATTTTCTTGGACTAGGATGTCACGCAGCTAGCTATAATCTCCCACGTGGTAAGGTCAATTGCTGCTGTAACCACAAATGCACGACTGACTTCTGTTGTTGATTTCATTTGTTTGTTTTTTCCTTCTGTTTCTCATTCTAACACTTTTCATCGTATTGCACAGGGACGAAAGCTTGACTTACGTGTCTAAGGAAGCCACATTGGTATGAGGGACTGTTCTTATTCCCTTTTTTCTTTTTGATGAACAATTATCCAAGTAAGCCATTCCACATTGTTGATTTTCTTGGACTCGGATGTCACGCAGGTAGCTATAATCTCCCACGTGGTAAGGTCAATTGCTGCTGTAACCACAAATGCACGACTGACTTCTGTTGTTGATTTCATTCGTTTGTTATTTTATTCAATGTTTCTCATTCTAACACTTTTCATCGTATTACACAGGGACGAAAGCTTGACACACGTGTTTATGAAAACCACATCGGTATAAGGGACTGTTCTTATTCCATTCTTTCTGTATAATGATCTATTATCCAAGTAAGCCATTCCACATTGTTGATTTTCTTGGACTCGGATGTCACGCAGGTATCTTAATCTCCCACGTTGTAAGGTCAATTGCTGCTGTAACCACAAATGCACGACTGACTTCTGTTGTTGATTTCATTTGTTTGTTATTTCCTTCAATGTTTCTCATTCTAACTCTTTTCATCGTATTACACAGGGACGAAAGCTTGACTTACGTGTCTAAGGAAGCCACATTGGTATGAGGGACTGTTCTTATACCGTTTTTTCTTTTTGATGAACAATTATCCAAGTAAGCCATTCCACATTGTTGATTTTCTTGGACTAGGATGTCACGCAGCTAGCTATAATCTCCCACGTGGTAAGGTCAATTGCTGCTGTAACCACAAATGCACGACTGACTTCTGTTGTTAATTTCATTTGTTTGTTATTTCCTTCTATGTTTCTCATTCTAACACTTTTCATCGTATTGCACAGGAACGAAAGCTTGACACACGTGTCTAAGGAAACCACAAGGGTTTGTTCTCATTCCCTTTTTTCTTTTTGATGAACAATTATCCAAGTAAGCCATTCCACATTGTTGATTTTCTTGGACTCGGATGTCACGCAGGTAGCTATAATCTCCCACGTGGTAAGGTCAATTGCTGCTGTAACCACAAATGCACGACTGACTTCTGTTGTTGATTTCATTCGTTTGTTATTTTATTCAATGTTTCTCATTCTAACACTTTTCATCGTATAGCACAGGGACGAAAGCTTGACACACGTGTTTATGAAAACCACATCGCTATAAGGGACTGTTCTTATTCCATTATTTCTGTATAATGATCAATTATCCAAGTAAGCCATTCCACATTGTTGATTTTCTTGGACTCGGATGTCACGCAGGTATCTATAATCTCCCACGTGATAAGGTCAATTGTTGCTGTAACCACAAATGCACGACTGACTTCTGTTGTTGATTTCATTTGTTTGTTATTTCCTTCAATGTTTATCATTCTAACTCTTTTCATCGTATTACACAGGGACGAAAGCTTGACTTACGTGTCTAAGGAAGCCACATTGGTATGAGGGACTGTTCTTATTCCGTGTTTTCTTTTTGATGAACAATTATCCAAGTAAGCCATTCCACATTGTTGATTTTCTTGGACTAGGATGTCACGCAGCTAGCTATAATCTCCCACGTGGTAAGGTCAATTGCTGCTGTAACCACAAATGCACGACTGACTTCTTTTGTTAATTTCATTTGTTTGTTATTTCCTTCTATGTTTCTCATTCTAACACTTTTCATCGTATTGCACAGGGACGAAAAATTGACACACGTGTCTAAGGAAACCACAAGGGTTTGTTCTCATTCCCTTTTTTCTTTTTGATGAACAATTATCCAAGTAAGCCATTCCACATTGTTGATTTTCTTGGACTCGGATGTCACGTAGGTAGCTATAATCTCCCACGTGGTGAGGTCAATTGCTGCTGTAACCACAAATGCTCGACTGACTTCTGTTGTTGATTTCATTCGTTTGTTATTTTCTTCAATGTTTCTCATTCTAACACTTTTCATCGTATTGCACAGGGACGAAAGCTTGACACACGTGTCCAAGGAAACCACTTTGGTATAAGGGACTGTTCTTATTCCCTTCTTTTTCTTCAATGAACAATTATCCAAGTAAGCCATTCCACATTGTTGATTTTCTTGGACTCGGATGTAACGCAGGTAGCTATAATCTCCCACGTGGTAAGGCCAATTGCTGCTGTAACCACAAATGCACGACTGACTTCTGTTGTTGATTTCATTCGTTTGTTATTTTCTTCAACGTTTCTCATTCTAACACTTTTCAAGGTATTGCACAGGGACGAAAGCTTTACACACGTGTCTAAGGAAACAACTTTGGTATAAGGACTGTTCTTATTCCCTTCTTTTTGTTTAATGAACAATTATCCAAGTAAGCCATTCCACATTGTTGATTTTCTTGGACTCGGATGTCACGCAGGTAGCTATAATCTCTCACGTGGTAAGGTCAATTGCTGCTGTAACCACAAATGCACGACTGACTTCTGTTGTTGATTTCATTTGTTTGTTATTTCCTTCTATGTTTCTCATTCTAACACTTTTCATCGTATTGCACAGGGACGAAAGCTTGACACACGTGTCTAAGGAAGCCACTTTGGTATGAGGGACTGTTCTTATCCCCTTCTTTTTGTTTAATGAACAATTATCCAAGTAAGCCATTCCACATTGTTGATTTTCTTGGACTCGGATGTCACGCAGGTAGCTATAATCTCCCACGTGGTGAGGTCAATTGCTGCTGTAACCACAAATGCACGACTGACTTCTGTTGTTGATTTCATTCGTTTGTTATTTTCTTCAACGTTTCTCATTCTAACACTTTTCAAGGTATTGCACAGGGACGAAAGCTTGACACACGTGTCTAAGGAAACAACTTTGGTATAAGGACTGTTCTCATTCCCTTCTTTTTGTTTAATGAACAATTATCCAAGTAAGCCTTTCCACATTGTTGATTTTCTTGGACTCGGATGTCACGCAGGTAGCTATAATCTCCCACGTGGTAAGGTCCATTGCTGCTGTAACCACGAATGCACGATTGACTTCTGTTGTTGATTTCATTTGTTTGTTATTTCCTTCTATGTTTCTCATTCTAACACTTTTCATCGTATTGCACAGGGATGAAAGCTTGACACACGTGTCTAAGGAAACCACATTGGTATAAGGGACTGTTCTCATTCCCTTTTTTCTTTTTGATGAACAATTATCCAAGTAAGCCATTCCACATTGTTGATTTTCTTGGACTCGGATGTCACGCAGGTAGCTATAATCTTCCATGTGGTGAGGTCAATTGCTACTGCATTCGTGGTTACAGCAGCAATGGACCTTAGCACGTGGGAGATTATAGCTACCTGCGTTACATCCGAGTCCAAGAAAATCAACAATGTGGGATGGCTTACTTGGATAATTGTTCATTAAACAAAAAGAAGGGAATAAGAACAGTCCCTTATACCAAAGTGGTTTCCTTAGACACGTGTGTCAAGCTTTCGTCCCTGCGCAATACGATGAAAAGTAATAGAATGTGAAACATTGAAGAAAATAACAAACGAATGAAATCAACAACAGAAATCAGTCGTGCATTTGTGGTTACAGCAGCAATTGACCTTACCACGTGGGAGATTATAGCTCCCTGCGTGACATCCGAGTCCAAGAAAACCAACAATGTGGAATGGCTTACTTGGATAATTGTTCATTAAACAAAAAGAAGGGAATAAGAACAGTCCCTCATACCAAAGTGGTTTCCTTAGACACGTGTGTCAAGCTTTCGTCCCTGTGCAATACGATGAAAAGTGTTAGAATGAGAAACATACAAGGAAATAACAAACAAATGAAATCAACAACAGAAGTCAATCGTGCATTCGTGGTTACAGCAGCAATGGACCTTACCACGTGGGAGATTATAGCTACCTGCGTGACATCCGAGTCCAAGAAAATCAACAATGTGGAATGGCTTACTTGGATAATTGTTCATTAAACAAAAAGAAGGGAATGAGAACAGTCCCATACCAAAGTGGTTTCTTTAGACACGTGTGTCAAGCCTCCGTCCCTGTGCAATACGATGAAAAGTGTTAGAATGAGAAACATACAAGGAAATAACAAACAAATGAAATCAACAACAGAAGTCAATCGTGCATTTGTGGTTACAGCAGCAATTGACCTTACCACGTGGGAGATTATAGCTACCTGCGTGACATCCGAGTCCAAGAAAATCAACAATGTGGAATGGCGTACTTGAATAATTGTTCATCAAAAAGAAAAAAGGGAAAGAGAACAAACCCTTGTGGTTTCCTTAGACACGTGTGTCAAGCTTTCGTCCCTGTGCAATACGATGAAAAGTGTTAGAATGAGCAACATAGAAGGAAATAACAAACAAATGAAATTAACAACAGAAGTCAGTCGTGCATTTGTGGTTACAGCAGCAATTGACCTTTCCACGTGGGAGATTATAGCTAGCTGCGTGACATCCTAGTCCGAAAAAATCAACAATGTGGAATGGCTAACTTGGATAATTGTTCATCAAAAAGGAAAAAGGGAATAAGAACAGTCCCTCATTCCAATGTGGCTTCCTTAGACACGTGTGTCAAGCTTTCGTCCCTGTGCAATACGATTAAAAGTGTTAGAATGAGAAACATTGAAGAAAATAACAAACGAATGAAATCAACAACAGAAGTCAGTCGAGCATTTGTGGTTACAGCAGCAATTGACCTTACCACGTGGGAGATTATAGCTACCTCCGTGACATCCGAGTCCAAGAAAATCAACAATGTGGAATGGCTTACTTGGATAATTGTTCATCAAAAAGAAAAATGGGAATGAGAACAAACCCTTGTGGTTTCTTTAGACACGTGTGTCAAGCTTTCGTCCCTGTGCAATACGATGAAAAGTGTTAGAATGAGAAACATTGAAGAAAATAACAAACGAATGAAATCAACAACAGAAGTCAGTCGAGCATTTGTGGTTACAGCAGCAATTGACCTTACCACGTGGGAGATTATAGCTACCTGCGTGACATCCGAGTCCAAGAAAATCAACAATGTGGAATGGCTTACTTGGATAATTGTTCATCAAAAAGAAAAAAGGGAATGAGAACTAACCCTTGTGGTTTCCTTAGACACGTGTGTCAAGCTTTCGTCCCTGTGTAATACGATGAAAAGAGTTAGAATGAGAAACATTGAAGGAAATAACAAACAAATGAAATCAACAACAGAAGTCAGTCATGCATTTGTGGTTACAGCAGCAATTGACCTTACCACGTGGGAGATTATAGCTACCTGCGTGACATCCGAGTCTAAGAAAATCAACAACGTGGAATGGCTCACTTGGATAATTGTTCATTAAACAAAAAGAAGGGAATAAGAACAGTCCCTTATACCAAATCTGTAGTATACCATGTAGGAAAGGAGGCCAGCTATGGGCATTATATAGCAGATACTTTCCATTCGGGGTATAATACATGGTTGAGGTTTGATGACTCTAAAATAAACAGAGTTACGGAAGAAGATGTTCTTAAACGTCAAGGAGATAGAGTTCCTTATTTATTATTTCATAGAAGGATTGATACGGTGTAAAGTGTAAAGATTCATTGATATAGTTGTTAATTTGTACAGATTAGATTTAAGGCTGCTGAACATTGTGATATTTTTCTGTTGTTTCATGAGTAATGCCATGTATTGTATTTCGGGAGAATATGATAAATTGACTTTACAATGTTATATATATGTATATGTATATAAAAAATGAATATTATATTTTGATAAACGAACTTTGTATAAATGTAAAATTTTGTCTGTTTTTTTTTGAAGAAATTTCCTGAAACTCAAATTAAATTTTGCAAGAACTACGATCTCAGAAGGAAAAAAAGATCGTCTTCGTGAAAATTCCAAAAAACCATAAACAGTATTAGCTATTTCAGGACTTTGGACTCTTTATTCTTTTTTCTTTGCTCTTGAAATCAGGTGAATTTCGCTCAATGTAATAAAAAAAAACTTGACCAAACTTTATAATTTTTCCCTGTGTTCAGCGGCGCTACGTTCTCCTACTTCTGTAACCTAGATAAATGAGGATAATTTGGAAGATCGTACCTCATGCACTCGAATCATGTAATTTTTTTCGTTTCACAAAAATCACAAATATACCAGTCATGAACTCTGAATCAACCTATATCTATAATGACCCAAAACAAAACACTCATTAATTTCCGTTTTATAACCTATTATTCGTCTTCCTGGGTCAGAACAATTTTTTTGGAGAATTCTCGTCTCTGATTACTATAAAATTTCTTTTTTCTATTGGTCCTCTGATTCACTTGAAAACCAAAACTTAGTTGAATAATTACTCAAAAAAAAGTTTTGTCCAAGGTCAGATTGGATTTCTTTAAATTTTATTATCCTGGATATTAGACATGAGAACGCAGAATATATTGAATTTCTCTCTTACTACAGTTAAAGGTCTGTGCTTATAATTTACATCTGGTGTACGCTAATAGTTTCGATTGTCTGGAATACCAACTATTCAATGGCATAGGCCTCGATTTGGTTCCACCATTTACTAATGTACATGCCTAAAACCTCTAGAATTTGCTTCTGAATAAGGATTGGTCAAGTCTATTCAATTCTTTTACATTTTTAGACCTCAGATTTAAAAGAATGGAAAAATTCGTCGTTTCGCAATTCAGAATCAAACAATAATTGACCAATGAAATAGAGCAATGTCTAGAAATGACAATGCATATGAAATATGAAAGCAAGGTTTCAAATGAATAAACTCTGCAATCGATTAAAAAGACGGCATTAAATTTCGAATGTAGAATCTTATATTGTCATTATTAGAACTCTTTATTGCTAAATTCATATGTTAGAATCTTATATTCAATTTTTATATTTTTTTATTTATAAAATCCCAATTCTATTCATGTTTCTTCGGACGAATACCAGTTTCTACTATGAAATGAATAATTACAATTCAATTGTATCTATCAATTTCAACATATGTGATCTCCAATTTCAATATCTCTTTTCAATTATTCCTGAAAAGTGATCATTCAAACTTTCATTCGTAACTTCACAAATAATCAATTACTCAACTATCTAATCATCATCAGTGAATAGTAACGAATATTCATAAATATCAACTACTCACTGGATAGAAAACTATTCACTGAATAGCTAGAAGGCTAATTTCTTAGAGTATATTCTATGTTCTAAGGTAAATTTCATAGAAAACTTCGAAAAGGATGAAAGTGTGGCGGCTTCTCATAAAGCTTCACATAGCAACAGTAAACACAGCATTCGGTAGCCTAGACGTTAAGAGGTAGACTCACTCACCGAGATGCGACAAGGTGCCGGGTTCGAGTCCCGGCGGCTCCCGATAATAATAAATTTCCCAAGCGTCTGTGACACGGCACACACAATTATACCAAAGTCACACTGATGAGTCCGGTGTGTGCCAGGGACGAAACGCATAAGTAGGCATATGTGCTATCCAACAAAAGTATGTTCGCTTTCTTGGGTTGGCAGATCGAATGTCCGTATTATCGGGAACAGAAAATAATCTCGGAAATTTGTTTTTAAATTTAATAATATTAATTTAATAAATTTAATATGAGGCGCACGCGCACTTCTATATTCTACCTAATAGACTAAGGGCCAGTTGCACCATTTGCCTAAACATTAATTAAAAATTCAAACGTTGATTACTCTATGATTTCTCAAGAGAAATCAGAAATTAATCAATGTTTAAATTTAAATCAATGTTTAGGCAAATGGTGCAACTGGCCCCTAATATTAGGTATATGGCTCGACCTGTACATAGTTAAGAAGAAGAAAAATATCCTAGGTTCGTCAACCATGCCGGTGTAAGTAACCTCAGTTCAGCGAACATTCTTCCAAGAGTTACTTTATAAACAGTTGTTGAAGTGATATTTCTAGTGAAAAGTTTCATGTTTAAATAGAAAATTGTTTGAATATGGAGGTAATTTTTTTAATACTAGCTTAGGGTTGTTTTAATTTATTCGAATATTTTCAAATATCAGTTATATTTCATGTAGTTAGTTTTTTTTATTGGTTTATGGATTTTCAACCGTCATAACGAAAAATTTTTCACAATTCATGTTATTTCGACTTTTTAGTTTGTTTTCATGTTTTCTGGAAGTCATAGACTACTCCATTCAATGAGAAATTGCAGTTTTCCTTAGTTGAAATTTTTCCTCAAAAACTCTTCAAGTATAGAGTTTGCTTGAGACCCCTCTCTTTTTATATCTACGTAAATTTGACTGAATGAATAAAAAAATATAGATTTTCCTGAAAAATTTTTCATTAGATATCTATAGGAATCTCTTCAACTCATGAACTGTTCAGCTTATACTCAAGTATTGCCATATTGCTGAAATTATCATCAACCAAGCTATCTGATAATGCAATAATATACTGGGTGTGCCGTTTGAAATAAGAAGGTAGTAATCTGAAATTGATTAAATTTTCAGCACAAAATTATTATTAGTTTTCCATAAACAATAAGCCATCGCGGTGAATCACCCTGTACATCATTATCATTCTGCCTTCTGCTTCCACTGAGGGATATAAATTTCGCCTTACTGGTTTTTGACTGTTTTGCAATTATCTCTGGCCAAGCGTTTCTATAGACTATTTCAAGGGACTTTGGATATACTATATACAGAAATATTATAATTTCCAAAATGATTTCCACTATTATATTGTTATTTTTTTTTCAGAATCTACATTTCTTGGAGTTAACTGCGTTAGAAGAAGAAGAGGTCCGTATTATTAATAATATATTATTCACCAATTCTAGTGAATACAAATTACCCTGTAGAGTTAAACAAAAATTTTCTGCAAGTAAGTATCGAGATCTTAAAAGAATTATTCATGGTCAATATGAATATGTAATATAATAATGAATCAACTAATATCAACTTTTTAGAAAATGAGTGTAGAAAATCTGTAATCAATTACAATGGATTATCAATTACAAAACCTATTATCCAGAATGAGATGACAGGAAAACATTCGAAACCTTCAACTCCCCCTAGTTCAGCTGTAGAAACAGTTGAAATTAATGCAAGAGATAATACAGAGATAATCAAAAATGATACAATTTCCAATAGGACAATTGAAAAAATTGAAAGTAGCATCTCGAATAAAAATGAATCTAAAATTGAGGAGCCTACAGTAAATGTATGGAAAAAATCATGGGCTTGTCTATTTGATAAAGATGTTAAAACAATATCGAATGAGAAAATAGACAATAAAATTAATGATTCACATGTAACATCTTCAAAACATACAAAAGTAGTCAAAAAAATAGATTCAGCCACTCATATGTTAGGAGGTGAGTTCAAAACCATATCTTTTTTTATATATTTATCTTACTTTCAACTAACAATTTGCTTACATCTACAGTAGATAATTATTTTACTTAGTTGAACCCATTTTACTCGATGAAAAGTGGAATGCTTTGGTTTTCACCTACAGATATCAGTGAAAATTCAAGTTTCTATCATGGTTTGTAATATTTTTAAATTTTCAGAATTTCTCAAGAACTATTAAATTGCTGGGACTCAAACCAGCTTTAAACCCAGGTGTTCACGAAACAAAAGTAACTTTTGTTATATAAACTCAATATTACAAGCCTTACTTGCTTGCCCACCACTTTGTAATCTCCTCAAACGGCTATCAGAGAACTTCACTCACAATAATGCACTGAAATCAATAACAATGAGTGAAAATATGTAAGTATAAATTGATATAATTTCCAACTCTGATTGAATAACAATTTTATATATGTATTTTCATTATTCAACTAATCCAGGTGTAAATTTATGAATAACTTCGATAATCTGCCCAATGTAAGACGCAAGTCACGTTCAAAAAAGAAGAACAAGAAGCAAACTTTCGTCAATATAGACAATGGCAATTCGTTTGAGGCCTCATCGTTTTATACGATGCTAAACGGAACACGTAGCGATTCTTTCCTTGTTGAAAGCCGACAAGAAGACGCCGAAGAATTCTTGGGCCTTCTGTTGAATGGACTCAATGATGAAATGATGGGAATAATGAAATTGATAAGCCATGACGAAAATATTCAAGCAGCTAAAAAAGAAGTGAAAATAGATGAGGGTGATTGGAAAGTTATTGGTCCTAGGAACGAAGAGAATGTAACAAGAGAAATACAAATGGACAAGACACCGATTAGTGATATATTCGGAGGACTTCTCTGTTCAAGAATCCATAAAACCGGAGACGAAACTTCAGAAAATATTGAACCATTCCTAACATTGCCATTAAATATTAAGAAAGCAAATAACATAGCTGAAGCATTAGAAGGCCTTACAACCAAGAACAAACTAGAGGGTCTGACATCATCGAAAACGAAAGAAACGGTTGAAGCATGGCAGCAAGTGATGATAGAGAAGTTGCCTGTAGTTTTAGTATTACATTTGAAATGCTTCGAATACAGAATGAATGGCTGCACTAAAATAATGAAGACTATAGAATTTCCCATCAATCTGCAGATTGATTCTAAAATATTATCTGGAAGGACGAATACTTCAGCGGAGAGACAATATAAATTAATATCTGTAGTATACCATGTAGGAAAGGAGGCCAGCTATGGGCATTATATAGCAGATACTTTCCATTCGGGGTATAATACATAGTTGAGGTTTGATGACTCTAAAATAAACAGAGTTACGGAAGAAGATGTTCTTAAACGTCAAGGAGATAGAGTTCCTTATTTATTATTTTATCGAAGGAGTGATACGGTGTGAAGTGTAAAGATTCATTGATAAAATTGTTAATTTGTACAGATTAGATTTAAGGATGCTGAACATTGTAATATTTTTCTGTTGTTTCATGAGTAATGCCATGAATTGTATTTCGGGAGAATATGATAAATTGACTATACAATGTTATATATATATATATATATATATATATATATATATATATATATATGTATATAAAAAATAAATATTATATTTTAATAAACGAACTTTGTATGAATGTAAAATTTTGTTTGTTTTTTTGAAGAAATTTCTTTTCCTAAAACTTAAATTAAATTTTTATAAGAACTACGATCTCAGAAAGGAAAAGAAGGTCGTCTTCGTGAAAATTCCAATAAACCATTAACAGTATTAGCTATTTCAGGACTTTGGACTCTTTATTCCTTTTTCTTTGCTCTTGAAATCAGGTGAATTTCGCTCAATGTAATAAAAAAAAACTTGACCAAATTTTATAATTTCCCCCTGTGTTCAGCGGCGCTACGTTCTCCTACTTCTGTAACCTAGATAAATGAGGATATTTTGGAAGATCGTACCTCATGCACTCGAATCATGTAATTTTTTTTTGTTTCACAAAAATCATAAATATACCAGTCATGAACTCTGAATTAACCTATATCTTCAATGACCCAAAACAAAACACTCATTAATTTCCGTTTTATAACCTATTATTCCTTTTCCTGGGTCAGAACAATTTTTTTGGAGAATTCTCGTCTCTGATTACTATAAAATTTTTTTCTTCTATTGGTCCTCTATTTCACTTGAAATTCAAAACTTAGTTGAATAATTACTCAAAAAAAAGATCTGTCCAAGGTCAGATTGGATTTCTTTAAATTATATCATCCTGGATATTAGACATGAGAACTCAGAATATATTGAATTTCTCTCTTACTACAGTTAAAGGTCTGTGCTTATAATTTACATCTGGTGTACGCTAATAGTTTCGATTGTCTGGGATACCAACTATTCAATGGCATAGGCCTCGATTTGGTAACATTTTGGATGTTCCACCATTTACTAATGTACATGCCTAAAACCTCTAGAATTTGCTTCTGAATAAGGATTGGTCAAGTCTATTCAATTCTTTTACATTTTTAGACCTCAGATTTAAAAGAAAAGAAAAATCCGTCGTTTCGCAATTCAGAATCAAACAATAATTGACCAATGAAATAAAGTAATGTCTAGAAATGACAATGCATATGAAATATGAAAGCAAGGTTTCAAATGAATAAACTCTGCAATCGATTAAAAAGACGGCATTAAATTTCGAATGTAGAATTCTATATTGTTATTATTAGAACTCTTTATTGCTAAATTCATATGTTAGAATCTTATATTCAATTTTTATATTTTTATATTAAAAAAATCCCAATTCTATTCATGTTTCTTTGGACGAATACCAGTTTCTACTATGAAATGAATAATTACAATTCAATTGTATCTATCAATTTCAACATATGTGAACTCCAATTTCAATATCTTTTTTCAATTATTCCTGAAAAGTGATCATTCAAACTTTCATTCGTAACTTCACAAATAATTAATTACTCAACTATCTAATCATCATCTGTGAATAGTAACGAATATTCATAAATATCAACTACTCACTGAATAGAAAACTATTCACTGAATAGCTAGAAGGCTAATTTCTTAGAGTATATTCCATGCTCTGAGGTAAATTTCATAGAAAACTTCAAAAAGGATGAAAGTGTGGCGGCTTCTCATAAAGCTCCACATAGCAACAATAAACACAGCATTCGGTAGCCTAGACGTTAAGAGCTAGACTCACTCACCGAGATGCGACAAGGTGCCGGGTTCGAGTCCCGGCGGCTCCCGATGATAATAAATTCCCCAAGCGTCTGTGACACGGCACACACAATTATACCAAAGTCACACTGATGAGTCCGGTGTGTGTGCCAGGGACGAAACGCATAAGTAGGCATATGTGCTATCCAACAAAAGTATGTTCGCTTTCTTGGGTTGGCAGATCGAATGTCCCTATTATCGGGAACAAAAAATAATTTCGGAAATTTGTACATTGGTCGGGAGACACAAAAATAATATTAAAGTAAATATAATAATTGAACATAATTGTTATATTCCGCTGAAGATCGAAATGTCGAAATATCAACAGAAAATGGTTTTCTCATCACCTATGTTATAATTATCAACAGAATTTAATATTTATTTTTCAGCTTGCCACATCTATCAGAATCAATTATAACCATATATAAGTGGTACATTTGTATTTATCTATGAATATAACCACGCTTAAAATGAAACCACGGAATGCAGATTTCAGAAACCACAAAATACAAATATACCCTCTAGCTACACTAGCGCCTTCTATTTATCCTGTCCGCTGGACACTTTTTCAATGCAAACTGTGGACCATAGATTACAATAAAATTAATCTGGAAATGAAGAAACGAAATACAGATAATTTTGTGGGATTGGAATTTTTTATTTCGAGCACAGTTTAGAAATTATCTGTTTGAAAATTATTATTATTATTATATATATTATTATTGAAATTTAATATGAGGCGCACGCGCACTTCTATATTCTACCTAATAGACTAAGGGCCAGTTGCACCATTTGCCTAAACATTAATTAAAAATTTAAACGTTGATTACTCTATGATTTCTCAAGAGAAATCAGAAATTAATCAATGTTTAAATTTTAATCAATGTTTAGGCAAATGGTGCAACTGGCCCCTAATATAAGGTATATGGCTCGACCTGTACATAGTTAAGACGAAGAAAAATATTCTATGTTCGTCAACCATGCCGGGTTGACAAATTGTAAGTAACCTCAGTTTAGCGAATATTCTTCCAAGAGTTACTTTATAAACAGTTGTTGAAGTGATATTTCTAGTGGAAAGTTTCATGTTTAAATAGAAAATTGTTTGAATATGGAGGTTATTTTTTTAATACTAGCTTAGGGTTGTTTTAATTTATTCGAATATTTTCAAATATCAGTTATATTTCAGGTAGTTAGTTTTTTTTTATTGGTTTATGGATTTTCAACCATCATAACAAAAAATTCATTACAATTCATGAAATTTCGACTTTTTAGTTTGTTTACATGTTTTCTGGAAATCATAGACTACTCCATTCAATGAGAAATTGCAGTTTTCCTTAGTTGAAGTTTTTCCTCGAAATCTCCTTAAGTATAGAATTTGCTTGAGACCCCTCTCTTTTTATATCTACGTAAAATTGACTGAATGAACAAAAAAATATGCGGCGCACGCGCACTTCTATATTTTACCCAATAGACAAAGGGCCAGTTGAACCATTTGCCTACACATTAATTAAAAATTTAAACGTTGATTACTCTATGATTTCTCGAAAGAAATCAGAAATTAATCAATGTTTAAATTTTAATCAATGTTTAGGCAAATGGTGCAACTTGCCCCTAATATTAGGTATATGGCTCGACCTGTACATAGTTAAGAAGGAGAAAAATATTCTATGTTCGTCAACCATGCCGGGTTGACAAATTGTAAGTATCCTCAGTTTAGCGAACATTCTTCAAAGAGTTACTTTATAAACAGTTGTTGAAGTGATATTTCTAGTGGAAAGTTTCATGTTTAAATAGTTAATTGTTTGAATATGGAGGTAATTTTTTTAATACCAGCTTAGGGATATTTTCATTTATTCGAATATTTTCAAATATCAGTTATATTTTATGTAGTTAGTTTTTTTTTAATGGTTTATGAATTTTCAACTTTCTTGACGAAAAATTTATTACAATTCAAGAAATTTCGACTTTTTAGTTTCTTTTCATGTTTTCTGGAAGTCATAGACTACTCCATTCAATGAGAAATTGCAGTTTTCCTTAGTTGAAGTTTTTCCTCGAAAACTCTTCAAGTATAGAGTTTGCTTGAGACCCTTCTTTTTTTATATCTACGTAAAATTGACTGAATGAATAAAAAAATATAGATTTTTCCAAAAAACTTTTCATTAGATATCTATAGGAATCTCTTCAACTTATGAACTGTTCAGCTTATACTCAAGTATTGCCATATTGCTGAAATTATCATCAACCAAGCTATCTGATGATGCAATAATATACCGGGTGTGCCGTTTGAAATAATTAGGTAGTAATCTGAAATTGTTCAAATTTTCAGCACAAAATTATTATTAGTTTTCCATAAACAATAGCCATCGCGGTGAATCAGCCTGTACATCATTATCATTCAGCCTTCTGCTTCCACTGAGGGATATAAATTTCGCCTTACTGGTTTATGACTGTTTTGCAATTATCTCTGGCCAAGCGTTTTTATAGACTATTTCAAGGGACTTTGGATATACTATATACAGAAATATTATAATTTCCAAAATGATTACAACTATTATATTGTTATTTTTTTTTTCAGAATCTACATTTCTTGGAGTTAACTGCGTTTGAAGAAGAAGAGGTCCGTATTATAAATAATATATTATTTACCAATTCTAGTGAATACAAATTACCCTGTAGAGTTAAACAAAAATTTTCTGCAAGTAAGTATAGAGATCTTAAAAGAATTATTCATGGTCAATATGAATATGTAATATAATAATGAATCAACTAATATCAACTTTTTCAGAAAATGAGTGTAGAAAATCTGTAATCAATTACAATGGATTATCAATTACAAAACCTATTATCCAGAATGAGATGACAGGAAAACATTCGAAACCTTCAACTCCCCCTAGTTGAGCTGTAAAAACAGTTGAAATTATTGCAAGAGATAATACAGAGATAATCAAAAATGATACAATTTCCAATAGGACAATTGAAAAAATTGAAAGTAGCATCTCGAATAAAAATGAATCTAAAATTGAGGAGCCCACAGTAAATGTATGGAAAAAATCATGGGCTAGTCTATTTGATAAAGATGTTAAAACAATATCGAATGAGAAAATAGATAATAAAATTAATGATTCACATGAAACATATTTGAACCATACAAAAGTAGTCAAAAAAATAGATTCCGCCACTCATATGTTAGGAGGTGAGTTCAAAACCATATCTTTTTTTATATATTTATCTTACTTTCAACTAACAATTTGCTTACATCTACAGTAGATAATTATTTTACTTAGTTGAACCCATTTTACTTGATGAAAAGTGGAATGCTTTGGTTTTCACCTACAAATATCAGTAAAAATTCAAGTTTCTATCATGGTTAGTAATATTTTTTAATTTTCAGAATTTCTCAAGAACTATAAAATTGATGGGACCCAAACCAGTTTTAAACCCAGGGGTTTACGAAACAAAAGTAACTTTCGTTATATAAACTCAATATTACAAGCCTTACTTGCTTGCCCACCACTTTGTAATCTCCTCAAACGGCTATCAGAGAACTTCACTCACAATAATGCACTGAAATCAATAACAATGAGTGAAAATATGTAAGTATGAATTAATATAATTTGCAACTTTGATTGAATAACAATTTTATATATGTATTTTCATTATTCAATTATTCCAGGTGTAAATTTATGAATAACTTCGATAATCTGCCCAATGTAAGACGCAAGTCACGTTCAAAAAAGAAAAACAAGAAGCAAACTTTCGTCAATATAGACAATGGCAATTCGTTTGAGGCCTCATCGTTTTATACGATGCTAAACGGAACACGTAGCGATTCTTTCCTTGTTGAAGGCCGACAAGAACACGCCGAAGAATTCTTGGGCCTTCTGTTGAATGGACTCAATGATGAAATGATGGGAATAATGAAATTGATTAGCCATGACGAAAATATTCAAGCAGCTAAAAAAGAAGTGAAAATAGATGTGGATGATTGGTCCTAGGAACGAAGGGAATGTAACAAGAGAAATACAAATGGACAAGACACCGATTAGTGATATATTCGGAGGAATCCATAAAACCGGATACGAAACTCCAGAAAATATTGAACCATTCCTAACATTGCCATTAAATATTAAGAAAGCAAATAACATAGCTGAAGCATTAAAGGGCCTTACAACCAAGAACAAATTAAAGGGTCTGACATCATCGAAATGAAAGAAACGGTTGAAGCATGGCAGCAAATGATGATAGAGAAGTTGCCTGTAGTTTTAGTATTACATTTGAAATGCTTCGAATACAGAATGAATGGCTGCACTAAAATAATAAAGACTATAGAATTTCCCATCAATCTGCAGATTGATTCTAAAATATTATCTGGAAGGACGAATACTTCAGCGGAGAGACAATATAAATTAATATCTGTAGTATATCATGTAGGAAAGGAGGCCAGCTATGGGCATTATATAGCAGATACTTTCCATTCGGGGTATAATACATGGTTGAGGTTTGATGACTCTAAAATAAACAGAGTTACGGAAGAAGATGTTCTTAAACGTCAAGGAGATAGAGTTCCTTATTTATTATTTTATCGAAGGAGTGATACGGTGTGAAGTGTAAAGATTCATTGATATAGTTGTTAATTTGTACAGATTAGATTTAAGGATGCTGAACATTGTAATATTTTTCTGTTGTTTCATGAGTAATGCCATGTATTGTATTTCGGGAGAATATGATAAATTGACTTTACAATGTTATATATATGTATATGTATATGTATATGTATATAAAAAATAAATATTATATTTTAATAAACGAACTTCGTATAAATGTAAAATTTTGTTTGTTTTTTTTGAAGAAATTTCTTTTCCTAAAACTTAAATTAAATTTTTGCAAGAACTACTATCTCAGAAGGAAAAAAAGATCGTCTTCGTGAAAATTCCAATCAACCATAAACAGTATTAGCTATTTCAGGACTTTGGACTCTTTATTCCTTTTTCTTTGCTCTTGAAATCAGGTGAATTTCGCTCAATGTTATAAAAAAAAACTTGACCAAACTTTATAATTTTCCCCTGTGTTCAGCAGCGCTACCTTCTCCTACTTCTGTAACCTAGATAAATGAGGATATTTTGGAAGATCGTACCTCATGCACTCGAATCATGTAATTTTTTTTTGTTTCACAAAAATCACAAATATACCAGTCATGAACTCTGAATTAACCTATATCTATAATGACCCAGAACAAAACACTCATTAATTTCCGTTTTATAACCTATTATTCCTTTTCCTGGGTCAGAACAATTTTTTTGGAGAATTCTCGTCTCTGATTACTATAAAATTTCTTTTTTCTATTGGTCCTCTAATTCACTTGAAAATAAAAACTTAGTTGAATAATTACTCAAAAAAAAGTTCTGTCCAAGGTCAGATTGGATTTCTTCAAATTTTATTATCCTGGATATTAGACATGAGAACTCAGAATATATTGAATTCCTCTCTTACTACAGTTAAAGGTCTGTGCTTATAATTTACATCTGGTGTACGCTAGTAGTTTCGATTGTCTTGGATACCAACCCTTTAATGGCATAGGCCTCGATTTGGTAACATTTTGGATGTTCCACCATTTACTAATGTAAATGACTAAAACCTCTAGAATTTGCTTCTGAATAAGGATTGGTCAAGTCTATTCAATTCTTTTACATTTTTAGACCTCAGATTTAAAAGAATAGAAAAATTCGTCGTTTCGCAATTCAGAATCAAATAATAATTGACCAATGAAATAGAGTAATGTCTAGAAATGACAATGCATATGAAATATGAAAGCAAGGTTTCAAATGAATAAACTCTGCAATCGATTAAAAAGACGGCATTAAATTTCGAATGTAGAATCTTATATTGTTATTATTAGAACTCTTTATTGCTAAATTCATATGTTAGAATCTTATATTCAATTTTTATATTTTTTTATTTATAAAATCCCAATTCTATTCATGTTTCTTCGGACGAATACCAGTTTCTACTATGAAATGAATAATTACAATTCAATTGTATCTATGAGGGACTGTTCTTATTCCCTTCTTTTTGTTTAATCAACAATTATCCAAGTAAGCCATTCCACATTGTTGATTTTCTTGGACTAGGATGTCACGCAGCTAGCTATAATCTCCCATGTGGTAAGGTCAATTGCTGCTGTAACCACAATTGGACGGCTGACTTCTGTTGTTGATTTCATTTGTTTGTTATTTCCTTCAATGTTTTTCATTCTAACACTTCTCATCGTATTGCACAGGGACGAAAGCTTGACACACGTGTCTATGGAAACCACATTGGTATAAGGAACTGTTCTTATTCCCTCCTTTCTGTATAATGATCAATTATCCAAGTAAGCCATTCCACATTGTTGATTTTCTTGGACTCGGATGACACGCAGCTAGCTATAATCTCCCATGTGGTAAGGTCAATTGCTGCTGTAACCACAATTGGACGGCTGACTTCTGTTGTTGATTTCATTTGTTTGTTATTTCCTTCTATGTTTCTCATTCTAACACTTTTCATCGTATTGCACAGGGACGAAAGCTTGACACACGTGTCTAAGGAAACCACTTTTTTTTGTTTAATGAACAATTATCCAAGTAATCCATTCCACATTGTTGATTTTCTTGGACTCGGATGTCACGCAGGTAGCTATAATCTCCCACGTGGTAAGGTCAATTGCTGCTGTAACCACAAATGCACGACTGACTTCTGTTTTTGATTTCATTCGTTTGTTATTTTCTTCAATGTTTCTCATTCTAACACTTTTCATCGTATTGCACAGGGACGAAAGCTTGACACGCGTTTCTAAGGAAACCAATTTGGTATAAGGGACTGTTCTTATTCCCTTC
Source organism: Harmonia axyridis (assembly GCF_914767665.1). Classification (NCBI taxonomy): domain Eukaryota; kingdom Metazoa; phylum Arthropoda; class Insecta; order Coleoptera; family Coccinellidae; genus Harmonia; species Harmonia axyridis. The sequence goes on from NC_059503.1 coordinate 46,809,448, forward strand.
TTTTTGTTTATTGAACAATTATTCAAGTAAGCCATTCCACATTGTTGATTTTCTTGGACTCGGATGTCACGCAGGTAGCTAGAATCTCCCACGTGGTAAGGTCAATTGCTGCTGTAACCACAATTGCACGACTGACTTCTGTTGTTGATTTCATTTGTTTGTTTTTTCCTTCTATGTTTCTCATTCTTACACTTTTCATCGTATTGCACATGGACCAAAGCTTGACACACGTGTCTATGGAAACCACATTGGTATAAGGGACTGTTCTTACTTCATTCTTTCTGTATAATGATCAATTATCCAAGTAAGTCATTCCACATTGTTGATTTTCTTGGACTCGGATGTCACGCAGGTAGGTATAATCTCCCACGTGGTAAGGTCAATTGCTGCTGAAACCACAAATGCACGACTGACTTCTGTTGTTGATTTCATTTGTTTGTTATTTCCTTCAATGTTTCTCATTCTAACACTTTTCATCGTATTGCACAGGGACGAAAGCTTGACACACGATTTTAAGGAAACCACTTTGGTATGAGGGATTGTTCTTATTCCCTTCTTTTTGTTCAATCAACAATCATCCAAGTAAGCCATTCCACATTGTTGATTTTCTTGGACTCGGATGTCACGCAGGTAGCTATAAGCTCCCACATGGTAAGGTCAATTGCTGCTGTAACCACAATTGCACGACTGACTTCTGTTGTTGAATTCATTTGTTTGTTATTTCCTTCAATGTTTCCCATTCTAACACGTTTCATCGTAATGCTTAGGGACGAAAGCTTGACACACGTGTCTATGGAAACCACATTGGTATAAGGGGCTGTTCTTATTTCCTTCTTTCTGTATAATGAACAATTATCCAAGTAAGTCATTCCACATTGTTGAGTTTCTTGGACTCGGATGACACGCGGGTAGCTATAATCTCCCACGTGGTAAGGTCAATTGCTGCTGTAACCACAATTGGACGGCTGACTTCTGTTGTTGTTTTCATTTGTTTGTTATTTCCTTCAATGTTTTCCATTCTAACACGTTTCATCGTAATGCTGAGGGACGAAAGCTTGACACACGTGTCTATGGAAACCACATTGGTATAAGGGACTGTTCTTATTCCCTTCCTTCTGTATAATGAACAACTTTCCAAGTAAGCCGTTCCACATTGTTGATTTTCTTGGACTCGGATGTCACGCAGGTAGCTATAATCTCCCACGTGGTAAGGTCAATTGCTGCTGTAACCACAATTGGACGGCTGACTTCTGTTGTCGATTTCATTTGTTTTTTATTTCTTTCAATACTTCTCATTCTAACAATTTTCATCGTATCGCACAGGGACGAAAGGATACAGCAGCAATTGACCTTACCACGTGGGAGATTATAGCTACCTACGTGACATCCGAGTCCAAGGAAATCAACAATGTGGAATGGCTTACTTGGATAATTGTTGATTGAACAAAAAGAAGGGAATAAGAACAGTCCCTCATACCAAAGTGGTTTCCTTAGACACGTGTGTCAAGCTTTCGTCCCTGTGCAATACGATGAAAAGTGTTAGAATGAGAAACATTGAAGGAAATAACAAACAAATGAAATCAACAACAGAAGTCAGTTGTGCATTAGTGTTTTCAGCAGCAATTGACCTTACCACGTGAGAGATTATAGCTACCTGCGTGACATCCGAGTCCAAGAAAATCAATAATGTGGAATGGCTTACTTGGATATTTGATCATTATACAGAAAGAATGAAGTAAGAACAGTCCCTTATACCAATGTGGTTTCCATAGACACGTGTGTCAAGCTTTCGTCCCTCTGCAATACGATGAAAAGTGTAAGAATGAGAAACATAGAAGGAAAAAACAAACAAATGAAATCAACAACACAAGTCAGTAGTGCAGTTGTGGTTACAGCAGCAATTGACCTTACCACGTGGGAGATTACAGCTACCTGCGTGACATCCGAGCCCAAGAAAATCAACAATGTGGAACGGCTTACTTGGATAATTGTTCATCGAACAAAAAGAAGGGAATAAGATCAGTCCCTTATACCAAAGTGGTTTCCTCAGACACGTGTGTCAAGCTTTCGTCCCTGTGCAATACGATGAAAAGTGTTAGAATGAGAAACATTGAAGAAAATAACAAACGAATGAAATCAACAACAGAAGTCAGTCGTGCATTTGTGGTTACAGCAGCAATTGACCTTACCACGTGGGAGATTACAGCTACCTGCGTGACATCCGAGCCCAAGAAAATCAACAATGTGGAACGGCTTACTTGGATAATTGTTCATTAAACAAAAAGAAGGGAAAAAGAACAGTCCCTTATACCAAAGTGGTTTCCTTAGACACGCGTGTCAAGCTTTCGTCCCAGTGCAATACCATGAAAAGTGTTAGAATGAGAAACATTGAAGGAAATAACAAACAAATGAAATCATCAACAGAAGTCAGTCGTGCATTTGTGGTTACAGCAGCAATTGACCTTACCACGTGGGAGATTATAGCTACCTGCGTGACATCCGAGTCCAAGAAAATCAACAATGTGGAATGGCTTACTTGGATAATTGTTGATTGAACAGAAAGAAGGAAATAAGAACAGTCCCTCATACCAAAGTGGTTTCCTTAGACACGTGTGTCAAGCTTTCGTCCCTGTGCAATACGATGAAAAGTGTTAGAATGAGAAACATTGAACGAAATAACAAACAAATGAAATCAACAACAGAAGTCAGTCGTGCATTTGTGGTTACAGCAGCAATTGACCTTACCACGTTAAAGATTATAGCTACCTGCGTGTCATCCGAGTCCAAGAAAATCAACAATGTGGAATGGCTTACTTGGATAATTGATCATCATACAGAAAGAAGGGAATAAGAACAGTCCCTTATACCAATGTGGTTTCCATAGACACGTGTGTCAAGCTTTCGTCCATGTGCAATACGATGAGAAGTGTTAGAATGAGAAACATTTAAGGAAATAAAAAACAAATGAAATCAAAAACAGAAGTCAGCCGTCCAATTGTGGTTACAGCAGCAATTGACCTTACCACGTGGGAGATTATAGCTACCCGCGTGTCATCCGAGTCCAAGAAAATCAACAATGTGGAATGGCTCACTTGGTTAATTGTTCATTAAACAAAAAGAAGGGAATAAGAACAGTCCCTTATACCAAAGTGGTTTCCTTAGACACGTGTGTCAAGCTTTCGTCCCTGTGCAATACGATGAAAAGTGTTAGAATGAGAAACATAGAAGGAAATAACAAACAAATGAAATCATCAACAGAAGTCAGTCGTGCATTTGTGGTTACAGCAGCAATTGACCTTACCACGTGGGAGATTAAAGCTACCTGCGTGACATCCGAGTCCAAGAAAATCAACAATGTGGAATGGCTCCCTTATACCAAAGTGGTTTCCTTAGACACGTGTGTCAAGCTTTCGTCCCTGTGCAATACGATGAAAAGTGTTAGAATGAGAAACATTGAAGGAAATAACAAACAAATGAAATCAACAACAGAAGTCAGTCGTGCATTTGTGGTTACAGCAGCAATTGACCTTACCACGTGGGAGATTATAGCTACCTGCGTGACATCCGAGTCCAAGAAAATCAACAATGTGGAATGGCTTACTTGGATAATTGTTGATTGAACAAAAAGAAGGGAATAAGAACAGTCCCTCATACCAAAGTGGTTTCCTTAGACACGTGTGTCAAGCTTTCGTCCCTGTGCAATACGATGAAAAGTGTAAGAATGAGAAACATTGGAGGAAATAACAAACAAATGAAATCAACAACAGAAGTCAGTCGTGCATTTGTGGTTTCAGCAGCAATTGACCTTACCACGTGGGAGATCAAAGCTACCTGCGTGACATCCGAGTCCAAGAAAATCAACAATGTGGAATGACTTACTTGGATAATTGATCATTATACAGAAAGAATGAAGTAAGGACAGTCCCTTATACCAATGTGGTTTCCATAGACACGTGTGTCAAGCTTTCGTCCCTGTGCAATACGATGAAAAGTGTTAGAATGAGAAACATTGAAGAAAATAACAAACGAATGAAATCAACAACAGAAGTCAGTCGTGCATTTGTGGTTACAGCAGCAATCTCCCACGTGGTGAGGTCAATTGCTGCTGTAACCACAAATGCACGACTGACTTCTGACTTCACGCAGGTAGCTATAATCTCCCAAGATTATAGCTACCTGCGTGACATCCGAGTCCAAGAAAATCAACAATGTGGAACGGCTTACTTGGATAATTGTTCATTAAACAAAAAGAAGGGAATGAGAACAGTCCCTTATACCAAAGTGGTTTCTTTAGACACGTGTGTCAAGCTTTCGTCCCTGTGCAATACGATGAAAAGTGTTAGAATGAGAAACATTGAAGGAAATAACAAACAAATGAAATCAACAACAGAAGTCAGTCGTGCATTTGTGGTTACAGCAGCAATTGACCTTTCCACGTTAAAGATTATAGCTACCTGCGTGTCATCCGAGTCCAAGAAAATCAACAATGTGGAATGGCTTACTTGGATAATTGATCATCATACAGAAAGAAGGGAATAAGAACAGTCCCTTATACCAAGGTGGTTTCCATAGACACGTGTGTCAAGCTTTCGTCCCTGTGCAATACGATGAGAAGTGTTAGAATGAGAAACATTGAAGGAAATAACAAACAAATGAAATCAACAACAGAAGTCAGCCGTCCAATTGTGGTTACAGCAGCAATTGACCTTACCACGTGGGAGATTATAGCTACCCGCGTGTCATCCGAGTCCAAGAAAATCAACAATGTGGAATGGCTCACTTGGATAATTGTTCATTAAACAAAAAGAAGGGAATAAGAACAGTCCCTTATACCAATGTGGTTTCCATAGACACGTGTGTCAAGCTTTCGTCCCTCTGCAATACGATGAAAAGTGTAAGAATGAGAAACATAGAAGGAAAAAACAAACAAATGAAATCAACAACACAAGTCAGTAGTGCAGTTGTGGTTACAGCAGCAATTGACCTTACCACGTGGGAGATTACAGCTACCTGCGTGACATCCGAGCCCAAGAAAATCAACAATGTGGAACGGCTTACTTGGATAATTGTTGATTGAACAAAAAGAAGGGAATAAGAACAGTCCCTCATACCAAAGTGGTTTCCTTAGACACGTGTGTCAAGCTTTCGTCCCTGTGCAATACGATGAAAAGTGTAAGAATGAGAAACATAGAAGGAAAAAACAAACAAACGAAATCAACAACAGAAGTCAGTCGTGCATTTGTGGTTACAGCAGCAATTGAACTTACCACGTGGGAGATTCTAGCTACCTGCGTGACAACCGAGTCCAAGAAAATCAACAATGTGGAATGGCTCACTCGTATAATTGTTCATTAAACAAAAAGAAGGGAATAAAAACAGTCCCTTATACCAAAGTGGTTTCCTTAGACACGCGTGTCAAGCTTTCGTCCCTGTGCAATACGATGAAAAGTGTTAGAATGAGAAACATTGAAGAAAATAACACTTTTCATCGTATTGCACAGGGACGAAAGCTTGACACGCGTGTCTAAGGAAACCACTTTGGTATAAGGGACTGTTCTTATTCCCTTCTTTTTGTTTAATGAACAATTATCCAAGTAAGCCATTCCACATTGTTGATTTTCTTGGACTCGGATGTCACGCAGGTAGCTTTAATCTCCCACGTGGTAAGTTAAATTGCTGCTGTAACCACAAATGCACGACTGACTTCTGTTGTTGATTTCATTTGTTTGTTATTTCCTTCTATGTTTCTCATTCTAACACTTTTCATCGTATTGCACAGGGACGAAAGCTTGACACACGTGTCTAAGGAGACCACTTTGGTATAAGGGACTGTTCTTATTCCCTTCTTTTTGTTTAATGAACAATTAACCAAGTGAGCCATTCCACATTGTTGATTTTCTTGGACTCGGATGACACGCGGGTAGCTATAATCTCCCACGTGGTAAGGTCAATTGCTGCTGTAACCACAATTGGACGGCTGACTTCTGTTTTTGATTTCATTTGTTTTTTATTTCCTTAAATGTTTCTCATTCTAACACTTCTCATCGTATTGCACATGGACGAAAGCTTGACACACGTGTCTATGGAAACCACATTGGTATAAGGGACTGTTCTTATTCCCTTCTTTCTGTATGATGATCAATTATCCAAGTAAGCCATTCCACATTGTTGATTTTCTTGGACTCGGATGACACGCAGGTAGCTATAATCTTTAACGTGGTAAGGTCAATTGATGCTGTAACCACAAATGCACGACTGACTTCTGTTGTTGATTTCATTTGTTTGTTATTTCCTTCAATGTTTCTCATTCTAACACTTTTCATCGTATTGCACAGGGACGAAAGCTTGACACACGTGTCTAAGGAAACCACTTTGGTATAAGGGAGCCATTCCACATTGTTGATTTTCTTGGACTCGGATGTCACGCAGGTAGCTATAATCTCCCACGTGGTAAGGTCAATTGCTGCTGTAACCACAAATGCACGACTGACTTCTGTTGATGATTTCATTTGTTTGTTATTTCCTTCTATGTTTCTCATTCTAACACTTTTCATCGTATTGCACAGGGACGAAAGCTTGACACACGTGTCTAAGGAAACCACTTTGGTATAAGGGACTGTTCTTATTCCCTTCTTTTTGTTTAATGAACAATTAACCAAGTGAGCCATTCCACATTGTTGATTTTCTTGGACTCGGATGACACGCGGGTAGCTATAATCTCCCACGTGGTAAGGTCAATTGCTGCTGTAACCACAATTGGACGGCTGACTTCTGTTTTTGATTTCATTTGTTTTTTATTTCCTTAAATGTTTCTCATTCTAACACTTCTCATCGTATTGCACATGGACGAAAGCTTGACACACGTGTCTATGGAAACCACATTGGTATAAGGGACTGTTCTTATTCCCTTCTTTCTGTATGATGATCAATTATCCGAGTAAGCCATTCCACATTGTTGATTTTCTTGGACTCGGATGACACGCAGGTAGCTATAATCTTTAACGTGGTAAGGTCAATTGCTGCTGTAACCACAAATGCACGACTGACTTCTGTTGTTGATTTCATTTGTTTGTTATTTCCTTCAATGTTTCTCATTCTAACACTTTTCATCGTATTGCACAGGGACGAAAGCTTGACACACGTGTCTAAGGAAACCACTTTGGTATAAGGGACTGTTCTCATTCCCTTCTTTATGTTTAATGAACAATTATCCAAGTAAGCCGTTCCACATTGTTGATTTTCTTGGACTCGGATGTCACGCAGGTAGCTATAATCTCCCACGTGGTGAGGTCAATTGCTGCTGTAACCACGAATGCACGACTGACTTCTGTTGTTGATTTCATTCGTTTGTTATTTTCTTCAATGTTTCTCATTCTAACACTTTTCATCGTATTGCACAGGGACGAAAGCTTGACACACGTGTCTAAGGAGACCACTTTGGTATAAGGGACTGTTCTTATTCCCTTCTTTTTGTTTAATGAACAATTAACCAAGTGAGCCATTCCACATTGTTGATTTTCTTGGACTCGGATGACACGCGGGTAGCTATAATCTCCCACGTGGTAAGGTCAATTGCTGCTGTAACCACAATTGGACGGCTGACTTCTGTTTTTGATTTCATTTGTTTTTTATTTCCTTAAATGTTTCTCATTCTAACACTTCTCATCGTATTGCACATGGACGAAAGCTTGACACACGTGTCTATGGAAACCACATTGGTATAAGGGACTGTTCTTATTCCCTTCTTTCTGTATGATGATCAATTATCCAAGTAAGCCATTCCACATTGTTGATTTTCTTGGACTCGGATGACACGCAGGTAGCTATAATCTTTAACGTGGTAAGGTCAATTGATGCTGTAACCACAAATGCACGACTGACTTCTGTTGTTGATTTCATTTGTTTGTTATTTCCTTCAATGTTTCTCATTCTAACACTTTTCATCGTATTGCACAGGGACGAAAGCTTGACACACGTGTCTAAGGAAACCACTTTGGTATAAGGGAGCCATTCCACATTGTTGATTTTCTTGGACTCGGATGTCACGCAGGTAGCTATAATCTCCCACGTGGTAAGGTCAATTGCTGCTGTAACCACAAATGCACGACTGACTTCTGTTGATGATTTCATTTGTTTGTTATTTCCTTCTATGTTTCTCATTCTAACACTTTTCATCGTATTGCACAGGGACGAAAGCTTGACACACGTGTCTAAGGAAACCACTTTGGTATAAGGGACTGTTCTTATTCCCTTCTTTTTGTTTAATGAACAATTAACCAAGTAAGCCATTCCACATTGTTGATTTTCTTGGACTCGGATGACACGCGGGTAGCTATAATCTCCCACGTGGTAAGGTCAATTGCTGCTGTAACCACAATTGGACGGCTGACTTCTGTTTTTGATTTCATTTGTTTTTTATTTCCTTAAATGTTTCTCATTCTAACACTTCTCATCGTATTGCACATGGACGAAAGCTTGACACACGTGTCTATGGAAACCACATTGGTATAAGGGACTGTTCTTATTCCCTTCTTTCTGTATGATGATCAATTATCCAAGTAAGCCATTCCACATTGTTGATTTTCTTGGACTCGGATGACACGCAGGTAGCTATAATCTTTAACGTGGTAAGGTCAATTGCTGCTGTAACCACAAATGCACGACTGACTTCTGTTGTTGATTTCATTTGTTTGTTATTTCCTTCAATGTTTCTCATTCTAACACTTTTCATCGTATTGCACAGGGACGAAAGCTTGACACACGTGTCTAAGGAAACCACTTTGGTATAAGGGACTGTTCTCATTCCCTTCTTTATGTTTAATGAACAATTATCCAAGTAAGCCGTTCCACATTGTTGATTTTCTTGGACTCGGATGTCACGCAGGTAGCTATAATCTCCCACGTGGTGAGGTCAATTGCTGCTGTAACCACAAATGCACGACTGACTTCTGTTGTTGATTTCATTCGTTTGTTATTTTCTTCAATGTTTCTCATTCTAACACTTCTCATCGTATTGCACAGGGACGAAAGCTTGACACACGTGTCTATGGAAACCACATTGGTATAAGGGACTGTTCTTATTCCCTTCTTTCTGTACAATGATCAATTATCCAAGTAAGCCATTCCACATTGTTGATTTTCTTGGACTCGGATGTCACGCAGGTAGCTATAATCTCCCACGTGGTAAGGTCAATTGCTGCTGTAATCACAAATGCACGACTGACTTCTGTTGTTGATTTGATTTGTTTGTTATTTCCTTCAATGTTTCTCATTCTAACACTTCTCATCGTATTGCACAGGGACGAAAGCTTGACACACGTGTCTATGGAAACCATATTGGTATGAGGGACTGCTCTTCTTCCCTTTTTTCTTTTTGATGAACAATTATCCAAGTAAGCCATTCCACATTGTTGATTTTCTTGGACTCGGATGTCACGCAGGTAGCTATAATCTCCCACGTGGTAAGGTCAATTGCTGCTGTAACCACAAATGCACGACTGACTTCTGTTGTTGATTTCATTTGTTCGATATTTCCTTCAATGTTTCTCATTCTAACACTTTTCATCGTATTGCACACGGACGAAAGCTTGACACACGTGTCTAAGGAATCCACATTGGTATGAGGGACTGTTCTTATTCCCTTTTTTCTGTTAGATGAACAATTATCCAGATAAGCCATTTCACATTGTTGATTTTCTTGGACTCGGATGTCACGCAGGTAGCTATAATCTCCCACGTGGTAAGATCAATTGCTGCTCTAACAATAAATGGACGGCTGACTTCTGTTGTTGATTTCATTCGTTTGTTATTTTCTTTAATGTTTCTCATTCTAACACTTTTCATCGTATTGCACAGGGACGAAAGCTTGACACACGTGTCTATGGAAACCACATTGGTATAAGGGACTGTTCTTACTTCATTCTTTCTGTATAATGATGAATTATCCAAGTAAGCCATTCCACATTGTTGATTTTCTTGGACTCGGATGTCACGCAGGTAGCTATAATCTCCCACGTGGTAAGGTCAATTGCTGCTGTACTCACAAATGCACGACTGACTTCTGTTGTTGATTTGATTTGTTTGTTATTTCCTTCAATGTTTCTCATTCTAACACTTCTCATCGTATTGCACAGGGACGAAAGCTTGACACACGTGTCTATGGAAACCACATTGGTATAAGGGACTGTTCTTATTCCCTTCTTTCTGTACAATGATCAATTATCCAAGTAAGCCATTCCACATTGTTGATTTTCTTGGACTCGGATGACACGCAGGTAGCTATAATCTTTTACGTGGTAAGGTCAATTGCTGCTGTAACCACAAATGCACGACTGACTTCTGTTGTTGATTTCATTTGTTTGTTATTTCCTTTGATGTTTCTCATTCTAACATTTTTCATCGTATTGCACAGGGACGAAAGCTTGACACACGTGTCTAAGGAAACCACTTTGGTATAAGGGACTGTTCTTATTCCCTTCTTTTTCTTTAATGAACAATTATCCAAGTAAGCCATTCCACATTGTTGATTTTCTTGGACTCGGATGTCACGCAGGTAGCTAGAATCTCCCACGTGGTAAGGTCAATTGCTGCTGTAACCACAAATGCACGACTGACTTCTGTTGTTGATTTCATTTGTTTGTTATTTCCTTCTATGTTTCTCATTCTAACACTTTTCATCGTATTGCACAGGGACGAAAGCTTGACACACGTGTCTAAGGAAACCACTTTGGCATAAGGGACTGTTCTTATTCCCTTCTTTTTGTTTAATGAACAATTATCCAAGTAAGCCATTCCACATTCTTGATTTTCTTGGACTCGGATGACACGCGGGTAGCTATAATCTCCCACGTGGTAAGGTCAATTGCTGCTGTAACCACAATTGGACGGCTGACTTCTGTTTTTGATTTCATTTGTTTGTTATTTCCTTCTATGTTTCTCATTCTAACACTTTTCATCGTATTGCACAGGGACGAAAGCTTGACACACGTGTCTAAGGAAACCACTTTGGTATAAGGGACTGTTCTTATTCCCTTCTTTTTGTTTAATGAACAATTAACCAAGTGAGCCATTCCACATTCTTGATTTTCTTGGACTCGGATGACACGCGGGTAGCTATAATCTCCCACGTGGTAAGGTCAATTGCTGCTGTAACCACAATTGGACGGCTGACTTCTGTTTTTGATTTCATTTGTTTTTTATTTCCTTAAATGTTTCTCATTCTAACACTTCTCATCGTATTGCACAGGGACGAAAGCTTGACACACGTGTCTATGGAAACCACATTGGTATAAGGGACTGTTCTTATTCCCTTCTTTCTGTATGATGATCAATTATCCAAGTAAGCCATTCCACATTGTTGATTTTCTTGGACTCGGATGACACGCAGGTAGCTATAATCTTTAACGTGGTAAGGTCAATTGCTGCTGTAACCACAAATGCACGACTGACTTCTGTTGTTGATTTCATTTGTTTGTTATTTCCTTCAATGTTTCTCATTCTAACACTTTTCATCGTATTGCACAGGGACGAAAGCTTGACACACGTGTCTAAGGAAACCACTTTGGTATAAGGGACTGTTCTCATTCCCTTCTTTATGTTTAATGAACAATTATCCAAGTAAGCCATTCCACATTGTTGATTTTCTTGGACTCGGATGTCACGCAGGTAGCTATAATCTCCCACGTGGTAAGGTCAATTGCTGCTGTAACCACAAATGCACGACTGACTTCTGTTGTTGATTTCATTTGTTTGTTATTTCCTTCTATGTTTCTCATTCTAACACTTTTCATCGTATTGCACAGGGACGAAAGCTTGACACACGTGTCTAAGGAAACCACTTTGGCATAAGGGACTGTTCTTATTCCCTTCTTTTTGTTTAATGAACAATTAACCAAGTGAGCCATTCCACATTCTTGATTTTCTTGGACTCGGATGACACGCGGGTAGCTATAATCTCCCACGTGGTAAGGTCAATTGCTGCTGTAACCACAATTGGACGGCTGACTTCTGTTTTTGATTTCATTTGTTTGTTATTTCCTTCTATGTTTCTCATTCTAACACTTTTCATCGTATTGCACAGGGACGAAAGCTTGACACACGTGTCTAAGGAAACCACTTTGGTATAAGGGACTGTTCTTATTCCCTTCTTTTTGTTTAATGAACAATTAACCAAGTGAGCCATTCCACATTCTTGATTTTCTTGGACTCGGATGACACGCGGGTAGCTATAATCTCCCACGTGGTAAGGTCAATTGCTGCTGTAACCACAATTGGACGGCTGACTTCTGTTTTTGATTTCATTTGTTTTTTATTTCCTTAAATGTTTCTCATTCTAACACTTCTCATCGTATTGCACATGGACGAAAGCTTGACACACGTGTCTATGGAAACCACATTGGTATAAGGGACTGTTCTTATTCCCTTCTTTCTGTATGATGATCAATTATCCAAGTAAGCCATTCCACATTGTTGATTTTCTTGGACTCGGATGACACGCAGGTAGCTATAATCTTTAACGTGGTAAGGTCAATTGCTGCTGTAACCACAAATGCACGACTGACTTCTGTTGTTGATTTCATTTGTTTGTTATTTCCTTCAATGTTTCTCATTCTAACACTTTTCATCGTATTGCACAGGGACGAAAGCTTGACACACGTGTCTAAGGAAACCACTTTGGTATAAGGGACTGTTCTCATTCCCTTCTTTATGTTTAATGAACAATTATCCAAGTAAGCCGTTCCACATTGTTGATTTTCTTGGACTCGGATGTCACACAGGTAGCTATAATCTCCCACGTGGTGAGGTCAATTGCTGCTGTAACCACAAATGCAGGACTGACTTCTGTTGTTGATTTCATTCGTTTGTTATTTTCTTCAATGTTTCTCATTCTAACACTTTTCATCGTATTGCACAGGGACGAAAGCTTGACACACGTGTCTATGGAAACCACATTGGTATAAGGGACTGTTCTTACTTCATTCTTTCTGTATAATGTTGAATTATCCAAGTAAGCCATTCCACATTGTTGATTTTCTTGGACTCGGATGTCACGCAGGTAGCTATAATCTCCCACGTGGTAAGGTCAATTGCTGCTGTAATCACAAATGCACGACTGACTTCTGTTGTTGATTTGATTTGTTTGTTATTTCCTTCAATGTTTCTCATTCTAACACTTCTCATCGTATTGCACAGGGACGAAAGCTTGACACACGTGTCTATGGAAACCACATTGGTATAAGGGACTGTTCTTATTCCCTTCTTTCTGTACAATGATCAATTATCCAAGTAAGCCATTCCACATTGTTGATTTTCTTGGACTCGGATGACACGCAGGTAGCTATAATCTTTTACGTGGTAAGGTCAATTGCTGCTGTAACCACAAATGCACGACTGACTTCTGTTGTTGATTTCATTTGTTTGTTATTTCCTTTAATGTTTCTCATTCTAACATTTTTCATCGTATTGCACAGTGACGAAAGCTTGACACACGTGTCTAAGGAAACCACTTTGGTATGAGGGACTGCTCTTCTTCCCTTTTTTCTTTTTGATGAACAATTATCCAAGTAAGCCATTCCACATTGTTGATTTTCTTGGACTCGGATGTCACGCAGGTAGCTATAATCTCCCACGTGGTAAGGTCAATTGCTGCTGTAACCACAAATGCACGACTGACTTCTGTTGTTGATTTCATTTGTTCGATATTTCCTTCAATGTTTCTCATTCTAACACTTTTCATCATATTGCACACGGACGAAAGCTTGACACACGTGTCTAAGGAATCCACATTGGTATGAGGGACTGTTCTTATTCCCTTTTTTCTGTTAGATGAACAATTATCCAGATAAGCCATTTCACATTGTTGATTTTCTTGGACTCGGATGTCACGCAGGTAGCTATAATCTCCCACGTGGTAAGATCAATTGCTGCTCTAACAATAAATGGACGGCTGACTTCTGTTGTTGATTTCATTCGTTTGTTATTTTCTTTAATGTTTCTCATTCTAACACTTTTCATCGTATTGCACAGGGACGAAAGCTTGACACACGTGTCTATGGAAACCACATTGGTATAAGGGACTGTTCTTACTTCATTCTTTCTGTATAATGATGAATTATCCAAGTAAGCCATTCCACATTGTTGATTTTCTTGGACTCGGATGTCACGCAGGTAGCTATAATCTCCAACGTGGAAAGGTCAATTGCTGCTGTAACCAGAAATGCACGACTGACATCTGTTGTTGATTTCATTCGTTTGTTATTTTCTTCAATGTTTCCCATTCTTACACTTTTCATCGTATTGCACAGGGACGAAAGCTTGACACGCGTGTCTAAGGAAACCACTTTGGTATAAGGGACTGTTCTTATTCCCTTCTTTTTGTTTAATGAACAATTATCCAAGTAAGCCATTCCACATTGTTGATTTTCTTGGACTCGGATGTCACGCAGGTAGCTATAATCTCCCACGTGGTAAGGTCAATAGCTGCTGTAACCACAAATGCACGACTGACTTCTGTTGTTGATTTCATTTGTTTGTTATTTCCTTTAATGTTTCTCATTCTAACACTTTTCATCGTATTGCACAGGGACGAAAGCTTGACACACGTGTCTAAGGAAACCACTTTGGTATGAGGGACTGCTCTTCTTCCCTTTTTTTTTTTTGATGAACAATTATCCAAGTAAGCCATTCCACATTGTTGATTTTCTTGGACTAGGATGTCACGCAGCTAGCTATAATGTCCCACGTGGTAAGGTCAATTGCTGCTGTAACCACAAATGCACGACTGACTTCTGTTGTTGATTTCATTTGTTTGTTATTTCCTTCTATGTTTCTCATTCTAACACTTTTCATCGTATTGCACAGGGACGAAAGCTTGACACACGTGTCTGAGAAAACCACTTTGGTATGAGGGACTGTTCTTATTCCCTTCTTCTTGTTTAATCAACAATTATTCAAGTAAGCCATTCCACATTGTTGATTTTCTTGGACTCGGATGTCACGCAGGTAGCTATAATCTCCCACGTGGTAAGGTCAATTGCTGCTGTAACCACAAATGCACGACTGACTTCTGTTGTTGATTTCATTTGTTCGATATTTCCTTCAATGTTTCTCATTCTAACACTTTTCATCGTATTGCACACGGACGAAAGCTTGACACACGTGTCTAAGGAATCCACATTGGTATGAGGGACTGTTTTTATTCCCTTTTTTCTGTTAGATGAACAATTATCCAGATAAGCCATTTCACATTGTTGATTTTCTTGGACTCGGATGTCACGCAGGTAGCTATAATCCCCCACGTGGTAAGATCAATTGCTGCTCTAACAATAAATGGACGGCTGACTTCTGTTGTTGATTTCATTCGTTTGTTATTTTCTTCAATGTTTCTCATTCTAACACTTTTCATCGTATTGCACAGGACGAAAGCTTGACACACGTGTCTAAGGAAACCACTTTGGTATAAGGGACTGTTCTTATTCCCTTCTTTTTCTTTAATGAACAATTATCCAAGTAAGCCATTCCACATTGTTGATTTTCTTGGACTCGGATGTCACGCAGGTAGCTATAATCTCCCACGTGGTAAGGTCAATTTCTGCTGTAACCACAAATGCACGACTGACTTCTCTTGTTGATTTCATTCGTTTGTTATTTTCTTCAATGTTTCTCATTCTAACACTTTTCATCGTATTGCACAGGGACGAAAGCTTGACACACGTGTCTAAGGAAACCACATTGGTATAAGGGACTGTTCTTATTCCCTTCTTTTTGTTTAATGATCAATTATCCAAGTAAGCCGTTCCACATTGTTGATTTTCTTGGGCTCGGATGTCACGCAGGTAGCTGTAATCTCCCATGTGGTAAGGTCGATTGCTGCTGTAACCACAAATGCACGACTAACTTCTGTTGTTGATTTCATTCGTTTGTTATTTTCTTCAATGTTTCTCATTCTAACACTTTTCATCGTATTGCACAGTGACGAAAGCTTGACACACGTGTCTAAGGAAACCACTTTGGTATGAGGGACTGCTCTTCTTCCCTTTTTTTTTTTTAATGAACAATTATCCAAGTAAGCCATTCCACATTGTTGATTTTCTTGGACTAGGATGTCACGCAGGCAGCTATAATTTCCCACGTGGTAAGGTCAATTGCTGCTGTAACCACAAATGCACGACTGACTTCTGTTGTTGATTTCATTTGTTCGATATTTCCTTCAATGTTTCTCATTCTAACACTTTTCATCGTATTGCACACGGACGAAAGCTTGACACACGTGTCTAAGGAATCCACATTGGTATGAGGGACTGTTCTTATTCCCTTTTTTCTGTTAGATGAACAATTATCCAGATAAGCCATTTCACATTGTTGATTTTCTTGGACTCGGATGTCACGCAGGTAGCTATAATCTCCCACGTGGTAAGATCAATTGCTGCTCTAACAATAAATGGACGGCTGACTTCTGTTGTTGATTTCATTCGTTTGTTATTTTCTTCAATGTTTCTCATTCTAACACTTTTCATCGTATTGCACAGGGACGAAAGCTTGACACACGTGTCTAAGGAAACCACTTTGGTATAAGGGACTGTTCTTATTCCCTTCTTTTTCTTTAATGAACAATTATCCAAGTAAGCCATTCCACATTGTTGATTTTCTTGGACTCGGATGTCACGCAGGTAGCTATAATCTCCCACGTGGTAAGGTCAATTTCTGCTGTAACCACAAATGCACGACTGACTTCTCTTGTTGATTTCATTCGTTTTTTATTTTCTTCAATGTTTCTCATTCTAACACTTTTCATCGTATTGCACAGGGACAAAAGCTTGACACACGTGTCTAAGGAAACCACATTGATATAAGGGACTGTTCTTATTCTCTTCTTTTTGTTTGATGAACAATTATCCAAGTAAGCCATTTCACATTGTTGTTTTTTTTGGTCTCGGATGTCACGCAGGTAGCTATAATCTCTCAATTGGTGAGGTCAATTGCTGCTGTAGCCACAAATGCACGACTGACTTCTGTTGTTGATTTCATTCGTTTGTTATTTTCTTCAATGTTTCTCATTCTAACACTTTTCATCGTATTGCACAGGGACGAAAGCTTGACACACGTGTCTATGGAAACCACATTGGTATAAGGGACTGTTCTTACTTCATTCTTTCTGTATAATGATCAATTATCCAAGTAAGCCATTCCACATTGTTGATTTTCTTGGACTCGGATGTCACGCAGGTAGCTATAATCTTCCACGTGGTAAGGTCAATTGCTGCTGTGATCACAAATGCACGACTGACTTCTGTTGTTGATTTGATTTCTTTGTTATTTCCTTCAATGTTTCTCATTCTAACACTTTTCATCGTATTGCACAGGGACGAAAGCTTGACACGCGTGTCTAAGGAAACCACTTTGGTATAAGGGACTGTTCTTATTCCCTTCTTTATGTTTAATGAACAATTATCCAAGTAAGCCGTTCCACATTGTTGATTTTCTTGGACTCGGATGTCACGCAGGTAGCTATAATCTCTCACGTGGTAAGATCAATTGCTGCTTTAACAATAAATGGACGGCTGACTTCTGTTGTTGATTTCATTTGTTTGTTATTAAATTCAATGTTTCTCATTCTAACACTTTTCATCGTATTGCACAGGGACGAAAGCTTGACACACGTGTCTAAGGAAACCACTTTGGTATAAGGGACTGTTCTTATTCTCTTCTTTTTGTTTGATGAACAATTATCCAAGTAAGCCATTTCACATTGTTGTTTTTCTTGGTCTCGGATGTCACGCAGGTAGCTATAATCTCTCAATTGGTGAGGTCAATTGCTGCTGTAACCACAAATGCTCGACTGACTTCTGTTGTTGATTTCATTCCTTTGTTATTTCCTTCAATCTTCATCATTCTAACACTTTTCATCGTATTGCACAGAGACGAAAGCTTGACACACGTGTCTAAGGAAACCACATTGATATAAGGGACTGTTCTTATTCTCTTCTTTTTGTTTAATGAACAATTATCCAAGTAAGCCATTTCACATTGTTGTTTTTCTTGGTCTCGGATGTCACGCAGGTAGCTATAATCTCTCAATTGGTAAGTCAATTGCTGCTGTAACCACAAATGCACGACTGACCTCTGTTGTTGATTTCATTCGTTTGTTATTTCCTTCAATGTTTCTCATTCTAACACTTTTCATCGTATTGCACAGGGACGAAAGCTTGACACGCGTGTCTAAGGAAACCACTTTGGTATAGGGGACTGTTCTTATTCCCTTCTTTTTCTTTAATGAACAATTATCCAAGTAAGCCATTCCACATTGTTGATTTTCTTGGACTCGGATGTCACGCAGGTAGCTAGAATCTCCCACGTGGTAAGGTCAATTGCTGCTGTAACCACAAATGCACGACTGACTTCTGTTGTTGATTTCATTTGTTTGTTTTTTCCTTCAATGTTTCTCATTCTTACACTTTTCATCGTATTGCACATGGACGAAAGCTTGACACACGTGTCTATGGAAACCACATTGGTATAAGGGACTGTCCTTACTTCATTCTTTCTGTATAATGATCAATTATCCAAGTAAGTCATTCCACATTGTTGATTTTCTTGGACTCGGATGTCACGCAGGTACCTTTAATCTCCCACGTGGTAAGGTCAATTGCTGCTGAAACCACAAATGCACGACTGACTTCTGTTGTTGATTTCATTTGTTTGTTATTTCCTCCAATGTTTCTCATTCTAACACTTTTCATCGTATTGCACAGGGACGAAAGCTTGACACACGTGTCTAAGGAAACCACTTTGGTATAAGGGACTGTTCTTATTCCCTTCTTTTTGTTTAATGAACAATTATCCAAGTAAGCCATTCCAAATTGTTGATTTTCCTGGACTCGGATGTCACGCAGGTAGCTATTATCTCCCACGTGGTAAGGTCAATTGCTGCTGTAACCACAAATGCACGACTGACTTCTGTCGTTGATTTCATTTGTTTGTTATTTCCTTCAATGTTTCTCATTCTAACACTTTTCATGGTATTGCACAGGGACGAAAGCTTGACACGCGTGTCTAAGGAAACCACTTTGGTATAAGGGACTGTTCTTATTCCCTTCTTTTTGTTTAATGAACAATTATCCAAGTAAGCCATTCCAAATTGTTGATTTTCCTGGACTCGGATGTCACGCAGGTAGCTATAATCTCCCACGTGGTAAGGTCAATTGCTGCTGTAACCACAAATGCACGACTGACTTCTGTTGTTGATTTCATTCGTTTGTTATTTTCTTCAATGTTTCTCATTCTAACACTTTTCATCGTATTGCACAGGGACGAAAGCTTGACACACGTGTCTATGGAAACCACATTGTTATAAGGGACTGTTCTTACTTCATTCTTTCTGTATAATGATGAATTATCCAAATAAGCCATTCCACATTGTTGATTTTCTTGGACTCGGATGTCACGCAGGTAGCTATAATCTCCCACGTGGTAAGGTCAATTGCTGCTGTAATCACAAATGCACGACTGACTTCTGTTGTTGATTTGATTTGTTTGTTATTTCCTTCAATGTTTCTCATTCTAACACTTCTCATCGTATTGCACAGGGACGAAAGCTTGACACACGTGTCTATGGAAACCACATTGGTATAAGGGACTGTTCTTATTCCCTTCTTTCTGTACAATGATGAATTATCCAAGTAAGCCATTCCACATTGTTGATTTTCTTGGACTCGGATGACACGCAGGTAGCTATAATCTTTTACGTGGTGAGGTCAATTGCTGCTGTAACCACAAATGCATGACTGACTTCTGTTGTTGATTTCATTTGTTTGTTATTTCCTTTAATGTTTCTCATTCTAACATTTTTCATCGTATTGCACAGGGACGAAAGCTTGACACACGTGTCTATGGAAACCACATTGGTATAAGGGACTGTCCTTACTTCATTCTTTCTGTATAATGATCAATTATCCAAGTAAGTCATTCCACATTGTTGATTTTCTTGGACTCGGATGTCACGCAGGTACCTTTAATCTCCCACGTGCTAAGGTCAATTGCTGCTGAAACCACAAATGCACGACTGACTTCTGTTGTTGATTTCATTTGTTTGTTATTTCCTCCAATGTTTCTCATTCTAACACTTTTCATCGTATTGCACAGGGACGAAAGCTTGACACACGTGTCTAAGGAAACCACTTTGGTATAAGGGACTGTTCTTATTCCCTTCTTTTTCTTTAATGAACAATTATCCAAGTAAGCCATTCCACATTGTTGATTTTCTTGGGCTCGGATGTCACGCAGGTAGCTGTAATCTCCCACGTGGTAAGGTCAATTGCTGCTGTAACCACAAATGCACGACTGACTTCTGTTGTTGATTTCATTCGTTTGTTATTTTCTTCAATGTTTCTCATTCTAACACTTTTCATCGTATTGCACAGGAACGAAAGCTTGACACCCGTGTCTAAGGAAACCACTTTGGTATAAGGGACTGTTCTTATTCCCTTCTTTCTGTTTAATGAACAATTATCCAAGTAAGCCATTCCACATTGTTGATTTTCTTGGACTCGGATGTCACGCAGGTAGCTATAATCTCCCACGTGGTAAGGTCAATTGCTGCTGTAACCACAAATGCACGACTGACTTCTGTTGTTGATTTCATTTGTTTGTTATTTCCTTTAATGTTTCTCATTCTAACACTTTTCATCGTATTGCACAGGGACGAAAGCTTGACACACGTGTCTAAGGAAACCACTTTGGTATAAGGGACTGTTCTTATTCCCTTCTTTTTGTTTAATGATCAATTATCCAAGTAAGCCGTTCCACATTGTTGATTTTCTTGGGCTCGGATGTCACGCAGGTAGCTGTAATCTCCCACGTGGTAAGGTCGATTGCTGCTGTAACCACAAATGCACGACTGACTTCTGTTGTTGATTTCATTCGTTTGTTATTTTCTTCAATGTTTCTCATTCTAACACTTTTCATCGTATTGCACAGTGACGAAAGCTTGACACACGTGTCTAAGGAAACCACTTTGGTATGAGGGACTGCTTTTCTTCCCTTTTTTCTTTTTGATGAACAATTATCCAAGTAAGCCATTCCACATTGTTGATTTTCTTGGACTAGGATGTCACGCAGCTAGCTATAATGTCCCACGTGGTAAGGTCAATTGCTGCTGTAACCACAAATGCACGACTGACTTCTGTTGTTGATTTCATTTGTTTGTTATTTCCTTCTATGTTTCTCATTCTAACACTTTTCATCGTATTGCACAGGGACGAAAGCTTGACACACGTGTCTGAGAAAACCACTTTGGTATGAGGGACTGTTCTTATTCCCTTCTTCTTGTTTAATCAACAATTATTCAAGTAAGCCATTCCACATTGTTGATTTTCTTGGACTCGGATGTCACGCAGGTAGCTATAATCTCCCACGTGGTAAGGTCAATTGCTGCTGTAACCACAAATGCACGACTGACTTCTGTTGTTGATTTCATTTGTTCGATATTTCCTTCAATGTTTCTCATTCTAACACTTTTCATCGTATTGCACACGGACGAAAGCTTGACACACGTGTCTAAGGAATCCACATTGGTATGAGGGACTGTTCTTATTCCCTTTTTTCTGTTAGATGAACAATTATCCAGATGAGCCATTTCACATTGTTGATTTTCTTGGACTCGGATGTCACGCAGGTAGCTATAATCTTCCACGTGGTAAGATCAATTGCTGCTCTAACAATAAATGGACGGCTGACTTCTGTTGTTGATTTCATTCGTTTGTTATTTTCTTCAATGTTTCTCATTCTAACACTTTTCATCGTATTGCACAGGGACGAAAGCTTGACACACGTGTCTAAGGAAACCACTTTGGTATAAGGGACTGTTCTTATTCCCTTCTTTTTCTTTAATGAACAATTATCCAAGTAAGCCATTCCACATTGTTGATTTTCTTGGACTCGGATGTCACGCAGGTAGCTATAATCTCCCACGTGGTAAGGTCAATTGCTGCTGTTACCACAAATGCACGACTGACTTCTGTTGTTGATTTCATTTGTTCGATATTTCCTTCAATGTTTCTCATTCTAACACTTCTCATCGTATTGCACAGGGACGAAAGCTTGACACACGTGTCTATGGAAACCACATTGGTATAAGGGACTGTTCTTATTCCCTTCTTTCTGTACAATGATCAATTATCCAAGTAAGCCATTCCACATTGTTGATTTTCTTGGACTCGGATGACACGCAGGTAGCTATAATCTTTTACGTGGTAAGGTCAATTGCTGCTGTAACCACAAATGCACGACTGACTTCTGTTGTTGATTTCATTTGTTTGTTATTTCCTTTGATGTTTCTCATTCTAACATTTTTCATCGTATTGCACAGGGACGAAAGCTTGACACACGTGTCTAAGGAAACCACTTTGGTATAAGGGACTGTTCTTATTCCCTTCTTTTTCTTTAATGAACAATTATCCAAGTAAGCCATTCCACATTGTTGATTTTCTTGGACTCGGATGTCACGCAGGTAGCTAGAATCTCCCACGTGGTAAGGTCAATTGCTGCTGTAACCACAAATGCACGACTGACTTCTGTTGTTGATTTCATTTGTTTGTTATTTCCTTCTATGTTTCTCATTCTAACACTTTTCATCGTATTGCACAGGGACGAAAGCTTGACACACGTGTCTAAGGAAACCACTTTGGCATAAGGGACTGTTCTTATTCCCTTCTTTTTGTTTAATGAACAATTAACCAAGTGAGCCATTCCACATTCTTGATTTTCTTGGACTCGGATGACACGCGGGTAGCTATAATCTCCCACGTGGTAAGGTCAATTGCTGCTGTAACCACAATTGGACGGCTGACTTCTGTTTTTGATTTCATTTGTTTGTTATTTCCTTCTATGTTTCTCATTCTAACACTTTTCATCGTATTGCACAGGGACGAAAGCTTGACACACGTGTCTAAGGAAACCACTTTGGTATAAGGGACTGTTCTTATCCCCTTCTTTTTGTTTAATGAACAATTAACCAAGTGAGCCATTCCACATTCTTGATTTTCTTGGACTCGGATGACACGCGGGTAGCTATAATCTCCCACGTGGTAAGGTCAATTGCTGCTGTAACCACAATTGGACGGCTGACTTCTGTTTTTGATTTCATTTGTTTTTTATTTCCTTAAATGTTTCTCATTCTAACACTTCTCATCGTATTGCACATGGACGAAAGCTTGACACACGTGTCTATGGAAACCACATTGGTATAAGGGACTGTTCTTATTCCCTTCTTTCTGTATGATGATCAATTATCCAAGTAAGCCATTCCACATTGTTGATTTTCTTGGACTCGGATGACACGCAGGTAGCTATAATCTTTAACGTGGTAAGGTCAATTGCTGCTGTAACCACAAATGCACGACTGACTTCTGTTGTTGATTTCATTTGTTTGTTATTTCCTTCAATGTTTCTCATTCTAACACTTTTCATCGTATTGCACAGGGACGAAAGCTTGACACACGTGTCTAAGGAAACCACTTTGGTATAAGGGACTGTTCTCATTCCCTTCTTTATGTTTAATGAACAATTATCCAAGTAAGCCATTCCACATTGTTGATTTTCTTGGACTCGGATGTCACGCAGGTAGCTATAATCTCCCACGTGGTAAGGTCAATTGCTGCTGTAACCACAAATGCACGACTGACTTCTGTTGTTGATTTCATTTGTTTGTTATTTCCTTCTATGTTTCTCATTCTAACACTTTTCATCGTATTGCACAGGGACGAAAGCTTGACACACGTGTCTAAGGAAACCACTTTGGCATAAGGGACTGTTCTTATTCCCTTCTTTTTGTTTAATGAACAATTAACCAAGTGAGCCATTCCACATTCTTGATCTTCTTGGACTCGGATGTCACGCGGGTAGCTATAATCTCCCACGTGGTAAGGTCAATAGCTGCTGTAACCACAATTGGACGGCTGACTTCTGTTTTTGATTTCATTTGTTTGTTATTTCCTTCTATGTTTCTCATTCTAACACTTTTCATCGTATTGCACAGGGACGAAAGCTTGACACACGTGTCTAAGGAAACCACTTTGGTATAAGGGACTGTTCTTATTCCCTTCTTTTTGTTTAATGAACAATTAACCAAGTGAGCCATTCCACATTCTTGATTTTCTTGGACTCGGATGACACGCGGGTAGCTATAATCTCCCACGTGGTAAGGTCAATTGCTGCTGTAACCACAATTGGACGGCTGACTTCTGTTTTTGATTTCATTTGTTTTTTATTTCCTTAAATGTTTCTCATTCTAACACTTCTCATCGTATTGCACATGGACGAAAGCTTGACACACGTGTCTATGGAAACCACATTGGTATAAGGGACTGTTCTTATTCCCTTCTTTCTGTATGATGATCAATTATCCAAGTAAGCCATTCCACATTGTTGATTTTCTTGGACTCGGATGACACGCAGGTAGCTATAATCTTTAACGTGGTAAGGTCAATTGCTGCTGTAACCACAAATGCACGACTGACTTCTGTTGTTGATTTCATTTGTTTGTTATTTCCTTCAATGTTTCTCATTCTAACACTTTTCATCGTATTGCACAGGGACGAAAGCTTGACACACGTGTCTAAGGAAACCACTTTGGTATAAGGGACTGTTCTCATTCCCTTCTTTTTGTTTAATGAACAATTATCCAAGTAAGCCGTTCCACATTGTTGATTTTCTTGGACTCGGATGTCACACAGGTAGCTATAATCTCCCACGTGGTGAGGTCAATTGCTGCTGTAACCACAAATGCAGGACTGACTTCTGTTGTTGATTTCATTCGTTTGTTATTTTCTTCAATGTTTCTCATTCTAACACTTTTCATCGTATTGCACAGGGACGAAAGCTTGACACACGTGTCTATGGAAACCACATTGGTATAAGGGACTGTTCTTACTTCATTCTTTCTGTATAATGTTGAATTATCCAAGTAAGCCATTCCACATTGTTGATTTTCTTGGACTCGGATGTCACGCAGGTAGCTATAATCTCCCACGTGGTAAGGTCAATTGCTGCTGTAATCACAAATGCACGACTGACTTCTGTTGTTGATTTGATTTGTTTGTTATTTCCTTCAATGTTTCTCATTCTAACACTTCTCATCGTATTGCACAGGGACGAAAGCTTGACACACGTGTCTATGGAAACCACATTGGTATAAGGGACTGTTCTTATTCCCTTCTTTCTGTACAATGATCAATTATCCAAGTAAGCCATTCCACATTGTTGATTTTCTTGGACTCGGATGACACGCAGGTAGCTATAATCTTTTACGTGGTAAGGTCAATTGCTGCTGTAACCACAAATGCACGACTGACTTCTGTTGTTGATTTCATTTGTTTGTTATTTCCTTTAATGTTTCTCATTCTAACATTTTTCATCGTATTGCACAGTGACGAAAGCTTGACACACGTGTCTAAGGAAACCACTTTGGTATGAGGGACTGCTCTTCTTCCCTTTTTTCTTTTTGATGAACAATTATCCAAGTAAGCCATTCCACATTGTTGATTTTCTTGGACTCGGATGTCACGCAGGTAGCTATAATCTCCCACGTGGTAAGGTCAATTGCTGCTGTAACCACAAATGCACGACAGACTTCTGTTGTTGATTTCATTTGTTCGATATTTCCTTCAATGTTTCTCATTCTAACACTTTTCATCATATTGCACACGGACGAAAGCTTGACACACGTGTCTAAGGAATCCACATTGGTATGAGGGACTGTTCTTATTCCCTTTTTTCTGTTAGATGAACAATTATCCAGATAAGCCATTTCACATTGTTGATTTTCTTGGACTCGGATGTCACGCAGGTAGCTATAATCTCCCACGTGGTAAGATCAATTGCTGCTCTAACAATAAATGGACGGCTGACTTCTGTTGTTGATTTCATTCGTTTGTTATTTTCTTTAATGTTTCTCATTCTAACACTTTTCATCGTATTGCACAGGGACGAAAGCTTGACACACGTGTCTATGGAAACCACATTGGTATAAGGGACTGTTCTTACTTCATTCTTTCTGTATAATGATGAATTATCCAAGTAAGCCATTCCACATTGTTGATTTTCTTGGACTCGGATGTCACGCAGGTAGCTATAATCTCCAACGTGGTAAGGTCAATTGCTGCTGTAACCACAAATGCACGACTGACATCTGTTGTTGATTTCATTCGTTTGTTATTTTCTTCAATGTTTCTCATTCTAACACTTTTCATCGTATTGCACAGGGACGAAAGCTTGACACGCGTGTCTAAGGAAACCACTTTGGTATAAGGGACTGTTCTTATTCCCTTCTTTATGTTTAATGAACAATTATCCAAGTAAGCAATTCCACATTGTTGATTTTCTTGGACTCGGATGTCACGCAGGTAGCTATAATCTCCCACGTGGTAAGGTCAATAGCTGCTGTAACCACAAATGCACGACTGACTTCTGTTGTTGATTTCATTTGTTTGTTATTTCCTTTAATGTTTCTCATTCTAACACTTTTCATCGTATTGCACAGGGACGAAAGCTTGACACACGTGTCTAAGGAAACCACTTTGGTATAAGGGACTGTTCTTATTCCCTTCTTTTTGTTTAATGATCAATTATCCAAGTAAGCCGTTCCACATTGTTGATTTTCTTGAGCTCGGATGTCACGCAGGTAGCTGTAATCTCCCACGTGGTAAGGTCGATTGCTGCTGTAACCACAAATGCACGACTAACTTCTGTTGTTGATTTCATTCGTTTGTTATTTTCTTCAATGTTTCTCATTCTAACACTTTTCATCGTATTGCACAGTGACGAAAGCTTGACACACGTGTCTAAGGAAACCACTTTGGTATGAGGGACTGCTCTTCTTCCCTTTTTTTTTTTTGATGAACAATTATCCAAGTAAGCCATTCCACATTGTTGATTTTCTTGGACTAGGATGTCACGCAGCTAGCTATAATGTCCCACGTGGTAAGGTCAATTGCTGCTGTAACCACAAATGCACGACTGACTTCTGTTGTTGATTTCATTTGTTTGTTATTTCCTTCTATGTTTCTCATTCTAACACTTTTCATCGTATTGCACAGGGACGAAAGCTTGACACACGTGTCTGAGAAAACCACTTTGGTATGAGGGACTGTTCTTATTCCCTTCTTCTTGTTTAATCAACAATTATTCAAGTAAGCCATTCCACATTGTTGATTTTCTTGGACTCGGATGTCACGCAGGTAGCTATAATCTCCCACGTGGTAAGGTCAATTGCTGCTGTAACCACAAATGCACGACTGACTTCTGTTGTTGATTTCATTTGTTCGATATTTCCTTCAATGTTTCTCATTCTAACACTTTTCATCGTATTGCACACGGACGAAAGCTTGACACACGTGTCTAAGGAATCCACATTGGTATGAGGGACTGTTTTTATTCCCTTTTTTCTGTTAGATGAACAATTATCCAGATAAGCCATTTCACATTGTTGATTTTCTTGGACTCGGATGTCACGCAGGTAGCTATAATCCCCCACGTGGTAAGATCAATTGCTGCTCTAACAATAAATGGACGGCTGACTTCTGTTGTTGATTTCATTCGTTTGTTATTTTCTTCAATGTTTCTCATTCTAACACTTTTCATCGTATTGCACAGGGACGAAAGCTTGACACACGTGTCTAAGGAAACCACTTTGGTATAAGGGACTGTTCTTATTCCCTTCTTTTTCTTTAATGAACAATTATCCAAGTAAGCCATTCCACATTGTTGATTTTCTTGGACTCGGATGTCACGCAGGTAGCTATAATCTCCCACGTGGTAAGGTCAATTTCTGCTGTAACCACAAATGCACGACTGACTTCTCTTGTTGATTTCATTCGTTTGTTATTTTCTTCAATGTTTCTCATTCTAACACTTTTCATCGTATTGCACAGGGACGAAAGCTTGACACACGTGTCCAAGGAAACCACTTTGGTATAAGGGAATGTTCTTATTCCCTTCTTTTTGTTTAATGAACAATTATCCAAGTAAGCCATTCCACATTGTTGATTTTCTTGGACTCGGATGTCACGCAGGTAGCTATAATCTCTCACGTGGTAAGGTCCATTGCTGCTGTGACCACGAATGCACGATTGACTTCTGTTGTTGATTTCATTTGTTTGTTATTTCCTTCTATGTTTCTCATTCTTACACTTTTCATCGTATTGCACAGGGACGAAAGCTTGACACACGTGTCTAAGGAAACCACTTTGGTATAAGGGACTGTTCTTATTCCCTTCTTTTTGTTTAATGAACAATTATCCAAGTAAGCCATTCCACATTGTTGATTTTCTTGGACTCGGATGTAACGCAGGTAGCTATAATCTCTCACGTGGTAAGGTCCATTGCTGCTGTGACCACGAATGCACGATTGACTTCTGTTGTTGATTTCATTTGTTTGTTATTTCCTTCTATGTTTCTCATTCTAACACTTTTCATCGTATTGCACAGGGACGAAAGCTTGACACACGCGTCTAAGGAAACCACATTGGTATAAGGGACTGTTCTTATTCCCTTTTTTCATTTTGATGAACAATTATCCAAGTAAGCCATTCCACATTGTTGATTTTCTTGGACTCGGATGTCACGTAGGTAGCTATAATCTCCCACGTGGTGAGGTCAATTGCTGCTGTAACCACAAATGCTCGACTGACTTCTGTTGTTGATCTCATTCGTTTGTTATTTTCTTCAATGTTTCTCATTCTAACACTTTTCATCGTATTGCACAGGGACGAAAGCTTGACACACGTGTCTAAGGAAACCAATTTGGTATAAGGGACTGTGCTTATTCCCTTCTTTTTGTTTAATGAACAATTATCAAAGTAAGCCATTCCACATTGTTGATTTTCTTAGACTCGGATGTCACGCAGGTAGCTATAATCTCCCACGTGGTAAGGTCAATTGCTGCTGTAACCACAAATGCACGACTGACTTCTGTTGTTGATTTCATTTGTTTGTTATTTCCTTCAATGTTTCTTATTCTAACACTTCTCATCGTATTGCACAGGGACGAAAGCTTGACACACGTGTCTAAAGAAATCACATTGGTATAAGGGACTGTTCTCATTCCCTTCTTTTTGTTTAATTAACAATTATCCAAGTAAGCCATTCCACATTGTTTATTGTCTTGGACTCGGATGACACACGGGTAGCTATAATCTCCCACGTGGTAAGGTCATTTGCTGCTGTAACCACAATTGGACGGCTGACTTCTGTTGTTGATTTCATTTGTTTGTTATTTCCATCAATGTTTCTCATTCTAACACTTCTCATCGTATTGCACAGGGACGAAAGCTTGACACACGTGTCTATGGAAACCACATTGGTATGAGGGACTGTTCTTATTCCCTTCTTTCTGTATAATGATCAATTATCCAAGTAAGCCATTCCACATTGTTGATTTTCATGGACTCGGATGTCACGCAGGTAGCTATAATCTCCCACGTGGTAAGGTCAATTGCTGCTGAAACCACAAATGCACGACTGACTTCTGTTGTTGATTTCATTCGTTTGTTATTTTATTCAATGTTTCTCATTCTAACACTTTTCATCGTATTGCACAGGGACGAAAGCTTGACACACGTGTCTATAAAAACCACATCGGTATAAGGGACTGTTCTTATTCCATTCTTTCTGTATAATGATAAATTATCCAAGTAAGCCATTCCACATTGTTGATTTTCTTGGACTCGGATGTCACGCAGGTATCTATAATCTCCCACGTGGTAAGGTCAATTGCTGCTGTAACCACAAATGCACGACTGACTTCTGTTGTTGATTTCATTTGTCTGTTATTTCCTTCAATGTTTCTCATTCTAACTCTTTTCATCGTATTACACAGGGACGAAAGCTTGACTTACGTGTCTAAGGAAGCCACATTGGTATGAGGGACTGTTCTTATTCCGTTTTTTCTTTTTGATGAACAATTATCCAAGTAAGCCATTCCACATTGTTGATTTTCTTGGACTAGGATGTCACGCAGCTAGCTATAATCTCCCACGTGGTGAGGTCAATTGCTGCTGTAACCACAAATGCACGACTGACTTCTGTTGTTAATTTCATTTGTTTGTTATTTCCTTCTATGTTTCTCATTCTGACACTTTTCATCGTATTGCACAGGGACGAAAGCTTGACACACGTGTCTAAGGAAACCACAAGGGTTTGTTCTCATTCCCTTTTTTCTTTTTGATGAACAATTATCCAAGTAAGCCATTCCACATTGTTGATTTTCTTGGACTCGGATGTCACGTAGGTAGCTATAATCTCCCACGTGGTGAGGTCAATCGCTGCTGTAACCACAAATGCTCGACTGACTTCTGTTGTTGATTTCATTCGTTTGTTATTTTCTTCAATGTTTCTCATTCTAACACTTTTCATCATATTGCACAGGGACGAAAGCTTGACACACGTGTCCAAGGAAACCACTTTGGTATAAGGGACTGTTCTTATTCCCTTCTTTTTGTTTAATGAACAATTATCCAACTAAGCCATTCCACATTGTTGATTTTTTCGGACTCGGATGTCACGCAGGTAGCTATAATCTCCCACTTGGTAAGGTCCATTGCAGCTGTATCCACGAATGCACGATTGACTTCTGTTGTTGATTTCATTTGGTTGTTATTTCCTTCTATGTTTCTCATTCTAACACTTTTCATCGTATTGCACAGGGACGAAAGCTTGACACACGTCTCTAAGGAAACCACTTTGGTATGAGGGACTGTTCTTATTCCCTTCTTTTTGTTTAATGAACAATTATCCAAGTAAGCCATTCCACATTGTTGATTTTCTTGGACTCAGATGTCACGCAGGGAGCTATAATCTCCCACGTGGTAAGGTCAATTGCTGCTGTAACCACAAATGCACGATTGACTTATGTTGTTGATTTCATTCGTTTGTTATTTTCTTCGATGTTTCACATTCTAACACTTCTCATCGTATTGCACAGGGACGAAAACTTGACACACGTGTCTAAGGAAACCACTTTGGTATAAAGGACTGTTCTTATTCCCTTCTTTTTGTTCAATGAACAATTATCCAAGTAAGCCATTCCACATTGTTGATTTTCTTGGACTCGGATGTCACGCAGGTAGCTATAATCTCCCACGTGGTAAGGTCAATTGCTGCTGTAACCACAAATGCACGACTGACTTCTGTTGTTGATTTCATTCGTTTGTTATTTTCTTCAACGTTTCTCATTCTAACACTTTTCAAGGTATTGCAC
Organism: Harmonia axyridis; assembly: GCF_914767665.1. Classification (NCBI taxonomy): domain Eukaryota; kingdom Metazoa; phylum Arthropoda; class Insecta; order Coleoptera; family Coccinellidae; genus Harmonia; species Harmonia axyridis. The sequence goes on from NC_059503.1 coordinate 46,840,697, forward strand.
AGGGACGAAAGCTTGACACACGTGTCTAAGGAAACAACTTTGGTATAAGGACTGTTCTTATTCCCTTCTTTTTGTTAAATGAACAATTATCCAAGTAAGCCATTCCACATTGTTGATTTTCTTGGACTCGGATGTCACGCAGGTAGCTATAATCTCCCACGTGGTAAGGTCAATTGCTGCTGTAACCACAAATGCACGACTGACTTCTGTTGTTGATTTCATTTGTTTGTTTTTTCCTTCTATGTTTCTCATTCTAACATTTTTTATCGTATTGCACAGGGACAAAAGCTTGACACACGAGTCTAAGGAAACCACATTGGTATAAGGGACTCGTCTTATTCCCTTTTTTCTTTTTGATGAACAATTATCCAAATAAGCCATTCCACATTGTTGATTTTCTTGGACTCGGATGTCACGCAGGTAGCTATAATCTCCCACGTGGTAAGGTCAATTGCTGCTGTAACCACAAATGCACGACTGACTTCTGTTGTTGATTTCAATCGTTTGTTATTTTCTTCAATGTTTCTCATTCTAACACTTTTCATCGTATTGCACAGGGACGAAAGCTTGACACACGTGTCTAAGGAAACCAATTTGGTATAAGGGACTGTGCTTATTCCATTCTTTTTGTTTAATGAACAATTATCAAAGTAAGCCATTCCACATTGTTGATTTTCTTAGACTCGGATGTAACGCAGGTAGCTATAATCTCCCACGTGGTAAGGTCAATTGCTGCTGTAACCACAAATGCACGAATGAATTCTGTTGATGATTTCATTTGTTTGTTATTTCCTTCAATGTTTCTCATTCTAACACTGCTCATCGTATTGCACAGGGACGAAAGCTTGACACACGTGTCTAAAGAAATCACATTGGTATAAGGGACTGTTCTCATCCCTTCTTTTTGTTTAATTAACAATTATTCAAGTAAGCCATTCCACATTGTTTATTTTCTTGGACTCGGATGACACACGGGTAGCTATAATCTCCCACGTGGTAAGGTCATTTGCTGCTGTAACCACAATTGGACGGCTGACTTCTGTTGTTGATTTCATTTGTTAGTTATTTCCATCAATGTTTCTCATTCTAACACTTCTCATCGTATTGCACAGGGACGAAAGCTTGACACACGTGTCTATGGAAACCACATTGGTATAAGGGACTGTTCTTATTCCCTTCTTTCTGTATAATGATCAATTATTCATGTAAGCCATTCCACATTGTTGATTTTCATGGACTCGGATGTCACGCAGGTATCTTAATCTCCCACGTGGTAAGGTCAATTGCTGCTGTAACCACAAATGCACGACTGACTTCTGTTGTTGATTTCATTTGTTTGTTATTTCCTTCAATGTTTCTCATTCTAACTCTTTTCATCGTATTACACAGGGACGAAAGCTTGACTTACGTGTCTAAGGAAGCCACATTGGTATGAGGGACTGTTCTTATACCGTTTTTTCTTTTTGATGAACAATTATCCAAGTAAGCCATTCCACATTGTTGATTTTCTTGGACTAGGATGTCACGCAGCTAGCTATAATCTCCCACGTGGTAAGGTCAATTGCTGCTGTAACCACAAATGCACGACTGACTTCTGTTGTTGATTTCATTTGTTTGTTTTTTCCTTCTGTTTCTCATTCTAACACTTTTCATCGTATTGCACAGGGACGAAAGCTTGACTTACGTGTCTAAGGAAGCCACATTGGTATGAGGG